>NC_041384.1:457535973-457591378 GCF_002162155.2 Triticum dicoccoides | reverse complement strand
GGCTTTTGAGAGGAGCATTCAATACTTAGTCTTTCAGAATGTTGAGCGCGAGCGAAACACCCACTGGGTCGGTTGGCGGCCATCCGACGGGGCCGGGTTGGCAAGCAGCCGGTCGTGCGGCGACTTAAAGTGGCAGGGTCTAGTTGGGCGACCCGGTGGTTCTTGACTTAGTGTTCATGGCGCGCTGGTGCTTTTGTTCTCATGCGCTTGCCAGCCCACAGCCGAAGTTGGATCAGCAGCTTAGGGCGAAGCGAGAAGCTATGGCGATCCAACGCATTGAGAACCGCTAAGAAAAAACGGCGAGTGGCCAAGCCGGACAGTCCCTGAGCCCCCGGGTCGAGTGAGTCGACCTGGTGGCCGGGTTCGGCTTGAGATTTAAAGTAGTGCACAAATGTAGGAGACACAACAGCTTGGTTGCAAAAGGGCAGCCCCCGAGCATCGTTCGGGGACCCCATAGTTTCAGATGGTTACAAAAGGCAGTGATACATATGTGCACTCGGCTAACTATAAAACGGGCGGAGGAGGTCTGCATTCCATGGCCGGGTTGTTTCTTCGCCGGCGGTGTCCCTCTTGCGCTTGTTTTTCTTGCGGGCGTCGATGATGTAGTACGTGTTGCGGTCGCATAAGGCCTTGTTGATGATGAAGGACCCTCCCATGGGGAGGACAGCTTGTGTTGGCCAGTCTTCTCTTGGACGAGTCGGAGGACGAGGTCTCCCTCTCAGAAAGCGAGGGGCTTGATCTTCTTGCTGTGGTAGTGCCTCAGACCTTGCTGGGGTAGATGGCTGAGCGACTGAGCGCTAGGAGACGTGCTTCCTCGAGTAGGTCGACACCGTCTTCACGGGCTTCCTTTGCTTCGGCTTCCATGTACATCGTGACATGCGGCGAGTCGAATTCGACGTCGGTCGGGATGACGGCTTCTGCTCCGTAGACAAGGAAGAACGGGGTGAACCCGGTCGACCTGTTTGGCGTGGTGCGGAGACTCCAGAGGACGACCAGGAACTTGTCGAGCCAGCTGCCGGTGGAACGAACGAGTGGCTCGACGAGCCGCGGCTTGATGCCGGATAGGATGAGGCCGTTGGCCCGCTCGACCTGGCCATTGGACTGTGGATGTGCAACGGAGGCCAGGTCGAGGTGGATGCCGGAGACGGAGCAGTACTGCGCGAGCGCGCCCTTGGCGAAGTTGGTGCCATTGTCCGTGATGATGTTGTTCGGCATGCTGTAGCGCACCACGATGTCCTTGATAAATCGAACGGCCGTTGGGCCGTCCAGCTTCTTGATTGGCCTCGCCTCGATCCACTTGGTGAATTTGTCCACCGCCACCAGCAAGTGCGTCATGCCGCCTCGAGCGGTCTTGAAGGGTCCTACCATGTCGAGTCCCCAGACCGCGAAGGGCCAGGCGATCAGGATGGTCCAGAGTGCCGATGCCGGCTGGTGGCTGCGCTTGCTGGAGTGTTGGCATCCCTTGCACTTGAGGACGAGCGACTCTGCATCTTCGAGGGTCGTGGGCCAGTAGAAACCGTGGCAGAAAGCCTTGACCACCAGGGACCGTGAGGCGGCATGGTGCCTACACTCGCCCTGGTGTATGTCGAGGAGGATCTCAATGCACTGGTCCTGTTCGACACGACGTTGGAACATGCCGGTGGAGATGCGCTTGACGAGCTCGTTGTTGATGATGTTGTAGGCGGACGCTCGGCGTTGTACTTGCCGAGCTTCGGTCTCGTCCATGGGAAGGACCCCGTTTTCCAGGAACTCTGAAATGGGCAGGGCCCAGGATGGTTCCGCGACCCTGGTGAGGGTGGCCATCGCGACGGGTTCTGGGGTGGCAGCCCATGAGCCGGGTTCAGCGGCCCCAGGGCCTAGTTGGGGTGCAGCCGGGTCGGATGGAGCAGTCCCCGGACCGGGTTGAGGCGCGGCCGGGTCGGTTGGATCAGTCCCCGGGCCGGGTTGAGGCGCGGTCGGGCCAGTTGGAGCAGTCCCCGGGCTGGGTTGAGGCGCGGCCGGGTCATCTGGGAGATGGATGGACTCGGAGTCCGAAGACGGCTTGACGGACGGCTTGTGCAAGTGCTCGAGGGAGACGCCGGACGGGATGGACTTCCGGGACGAGGCGATTTTGGCGACCGTGACGGCCGCTTCATTCTCTGCGCGCGTGACATGGAGGAACTCGCAGCCCACGAAGAATCCGGACAGCTTTTGGACGAGGAAATGGAAGCTCGCCATGTTGGAGTCGTGGGCGTCCCACTCGCAAGAGCTCTGTTGCACCACCAGGTCCGAGTCGCCATAACACAGGATGCGCCGGATGCCGAGTTCCTTGGCATGCCAGAGGCCGTGCACAAGAGCTTCGTACTCAGCGACGTTATTGGAGGCGGCGAAGTGGATATGGAGCGCGTACATGAGCCGGTCGCCCTTGGGGGAGGACAACACGATGTTGGCCCCCAGGCCGAGTCGCATCTTCAAGCCGTCGAAGTGCATGCGCCAGTGCGTCGAGTCCGGCGGTGGCGGCAGGTACTGGGTCTCGGTCCAGTCGACGAGGAAGTCGGCCAAAGCCTGGGACTTGATCGTGGTGCGGGGCTCGTAGAAGATAGTGTGGCCAGCTAGCTCGAGCACCCACTTGGCGACCTGGCCAGAGGCATCCCGGCACCCGATGATCTCGCGAAGAGAGGCCGTGCTAACCACGGTGATGACGTGCTCTTGGAAGTACTGCTTTAGCTTCTTGGCGGTGAAGTACACGCCATAACACATTTTCTGGTAGTGCAGGTAGTTCTGCTTCGAGGTGGAGAGCACCTCGCTCAGGTAGTAGACGGGGCGCTGGACGGTGATGTCTACTGTGCAACCTTCTTCTTGTAGACGTTGTTGGGCCTCCAAGTGCAGAGGTTTGTAGGACAGTGGCAAATTTCCCTCAAGTGGATGACCTAAGGTTTATCAATCCGTGGGAGGCATAGGTTGAAGATGGTCTCTCTCAAACAACCCTGCAACCAAATAACAAAGAGTCTCTTGTGTCCCCAACACACCCAATACAATGGTAAATTGTATAGGTGTACTAGTTCGGTGAAGAGATGGTGATACAAGTGCAATATGGATGGTAGATATAGGTTTTTGTAATCTGAAATTATAAAAACAGCAAGGTAACAAGTAATAAAAGTGAGTGTAAATGGAATTGCAATTCTAGGAAACAAGGCCTAGGGTTCATACTTTCACTAGTGTAAGTTCTCTCAACAATAATAACATAATTGGATCATATAACTATCCCTCAACATGCAACAAAGAGTCACTCCAAAGTCACTAATAGCGGAGAACAAACGAAGAGATTATTGTGGGGTATGAAACCACCTCAAAGTTATTCTTTCGGATCGATCTATTCAAGAGTTCGTACTAGAATAACACATTAAGACACATATCAACCAAAACCCTAATTGCACATAGATACTCCAATGGCACCTCAAGTATCCGTGGGAATGATTATACGATATGCATCAAACAATCCCAGATTCATCTATTCAACCAACACAAAGTACTTCAAAGAGTGCCCCAAAGTTTCTACCGGAGAGTCAAGACGAAAACATGTGCCAACCCCTATGCATAAGTTCATGAGCGGAACCCACAAGTTGATCACCAAAACATACATCAAGTGGATCACGTGAATATCCCAATGTCACCACAGATAAGCACATGCAAGACATACATCAAGTGTTCTCAAATCCTTAAAGACTCAATCCGATAAGATCACTTCAAAGGGAAAACTCAATCCATTACAAGGGAGTAGAGGGGGAGAACATCATAAGATCCAACTATAATAGCAAAGCTCGCGATACATCAAGATCGTACCATCTCAAGAACACGAGAGAGAGAGAGAGAGAGAGAGAGAGAGAGATCAAACACATAGCTACTGGTACATACCCTCAGCCCCGAGGGTGAACTACTCCCTCCTCGTCATGGAGAGCACCGGGATGATGAAGATGGCCATCGGTGAGGGATTCCCCCTCAGGCAGGGTGCCGGAACAGGGCCCCGATTGGTTTTTGGTGGCTACAGAGGCTTGCGGCGACGGAACTCCCGATCTATTCTGCTCCCCGATGTTTTTAGGGTATATGGACATATATATGCGAAAGAAGTCGGTCAGGGGAGCCACGAGGGGCCCACGAGGGTGGGGGCGCGCCCAGGGGGTAGGGTACGCCTCCCTGCCTCGTGGCTTCCTTGAAGCTTCCCTGACGTCTACTCCAAGTCTCCTAGGTTGCTTCTGTTCCAAAAATAACTCTTCCAAAGGTTTCATTCCGTTTGGACTCCGTTTGATATTCCTCTTCTTCGAAACACTTAAATAGGCAAGAAAACAACAATTTGGGCTGGGCCTCCGGTTAATAGGTTAGTCCCAAAAATAATATAAGAGTGTTTAGTAAAGCCCATAAACATCCAAAACAGATAATATAATAGCATGAATACTTCATAAATTATAGATACGTTGGAGACGTATCAGCATCCCCAAGCTTAATTCTTGGTCGTCCTCGAGTAGGTAAATGATAAAAGAAAGAATATATGAAGTGTGAATGCTAGCAGGTGCACAAGTTTGACCAATGGTAATTTCAATCACCTTTTCTAGCATCATTATATATCATAACAGTAGCTCAACTCATAGGACTTCTCATGATCAAGTAACAAGCTATTCACATGTTAAAGTATAGATCATAAACTTTCTTGAAAACTAACAAACCATGTTATTAGTCATCAAACAATTATAATTCATCTTATTTTCAGGAAGGATCTATGCCAGAGCTTTGATTCAGCAAACTTCACATACTCAACTATCATTTAGTTTTTCACAATTGCTAACACTCACGTGATATTTATGGGTTCAAGATTTTAATCAGACACAGAGAAAGATAGGGGCTTATAGATTCGCCTCCCAACATTTTACCTCAAGGGTATTGTCAACAATAATAGTTCATGATGCCTTGCATCCAATTGGATATATATATCAAGATCTTTCCAACACAATGTGCTTGCCAAAGGATAAAATGTAAAAAAGGAAAGGTAAAGATCACCATGACTCTTTCATAAGGTATAAGACAAGAATAAAAGATAGGCCCTTCGCAGAGGGAAGCAGAGGTTGTCATGCGCTTTTATAGTTGGGTGCGCAAAATCTTAATGTGAAAGAACGTCACTTTATATTGCCAGTTGTGATAGGGACCTTTATTATGCAGTTCGTCGCTTTTATTGCTTCCACATCACAAGATCGTATAAATCTTATTTTCTCCACACTAATAGATCATACATATTTAGAGAGCAATTTTTATTGCATGCACCGATGACAACTTGCTTGAAGGATCTTACTCAACCCATAGGTAGGTATGGCGGACTCTCATGGCAATACTGGTTTAAGGGATGTTTGGAAGCACAAGTAGTATTTCTACTTGGTGCAAAGAATTTGGCTAGCATGAGGGGGAAAGGCAAGCTCAACATGTTGTATGATCCATGACAATATGCTTTATTTCGGATATAAGAAACATAACCCATTATGTTGTCTTCCTTGTCCAACATCAATCTTTTAGCATGTCATATTTTAATGAGTGCTCACAATTACAAAAGATGTCCAAGATAGTATATTTATATGTGAAATCTCTCTTCCCTCAACATTCTTTCATGAATTGTTCAAGTGACCAATACAATGTTTGCCAACCTTCAATATATTTACCACCTCTACTTCTTATATGTGAAGTCATTACTCCCCATGGGATAAGCATATGAAACATATATAATTTCAGATTTATGATATTCAAATCATTCAACTATTTACTCATAGGATATAAGTGAAGCACACGAGTAAATGATAAACTACTCCAAAAGATATAAGTGAAGATCAATGAGTAGTCGAATAATTGTGTAACTATGTGAAGACTCTCTAACATTTAATATTTTCAGATCTTGGTATTTTATTCAAACAGCAAGCAAAACAAAAGAAAATAAAATGACGCTCCAAGCAAAACACATATCATGTGGTGAATAAAAATATAGCTCCAAGTAAAGTTACCGATGAACGAAGACGAAAGAGGGGATGCCTTCCGGGGCATCCCCAAGCTTAGGCTTTTGGTTGTCCTAGGATTTTACCTTGGGGTTCCTTGTGCATCCCCAATCTTAGGCTCTTGCCACTCCTTGTTCCATAATCCATCAAATCCTTACCCAAAACTTGAAAACTTCACAACACAAAACTTAAAAGAAAATCTCGTGAGCTCCGTTAGTAAAAGAAAACAAACCACCACTTCAAGGTACTGTAATGAACTCATTATTTATTTATATTGGTGTTAAACCTACTGTATTCCAACTTTTCTATCGTTCATAAACTCTATTACTAGCCATAGATTCATCAAAATAAGCAAACAACACACAAAAAAACAGAATCTGTCAAAAATAGAACAGTTTGTAGTAATCTGTAGGTTTTGAATACTTCTGGAACCCCAAAAATTCTAAAATAAATTGCTGGAAGTGATTAATTCATCTATTAATCGTATTCAAAAATAATTAACTAAATATCACTCTCTAGTAAAAAAAATGCAGCAAATCTTGTGAGCGCTAAAGTTTCTGTTTTTTACAGCAAGATCGCAAAGACTTTCCCCAAGTCTTCCCAAAGGTTCTACTTTGCACAAACACTAATTAAAACATAAAAACCACATCTAAACAGAGGCTAGATAGATTATTTATTACTAAACATGAACAAAAAGCAAGGAACAAAAATAAAATTGGGTTGCCTCCCAACAAGCGCTAACGTATAACGCCCCTAGCTAGGCATGATGATTTCAATGATGCTCACATAAAAGATAAGAATTGAAACATAAAGAGAGCATCATGAAGAATATGACTAGCACATTTAAGTCTAACCCACTTCCTATTCATAGGGATTTTGTGAGCAAACAACTTATGGGAACAATAATCAACTAGCATAGGAAGGCAAAACAAGCATAACTTTAAAACTTTAAGCACATAGAGAGGAAACTTGGTATTATTGCAATTCCTACAAGAATATATTCCTCCCTCATAATAATTTTCAGTAGCATCATGAATGAATTCAACAATATAACCATCACATAAAGCATTCTTTTCATTATCTACAAGCATAGAAATTTTATTACTCTCCACATAAGCAAAATTCTTCTCTTTCGGAATAGTGGGAGTATCATAAGAAACTCGAATACTATAAATTGTTTCCACATTAAAGGAGTAATGTTCAGAAAAGGGTAATCATAATCATGACAAGTTTTATAAATATAATCATCACTACTTTTTATAGCATAAGTATCATCACATTAATCATCATAAGTAGCAACTTTGTTCTCGTCATAATCGATTGAAACCTCTTCCAAGATAGTGGAATCATTACTAAATAAAGTCTTGACCTCTCCAAATACACTTTCATAAATATAATCATCATAAGTAGGGGGAATTCTATCATCATAACAAATTTGCATATCAAAACTTGGGAGGCTAAAAATATCATCTTCATTAAACATAGCATCCCCAAGCTTGGGACAAACATTAGTTGCAGCAAATATATTCTCAAACATGTCATTCTCATCAGACATATCATCCCCAAGCTTGGGCCTTTTCATATCATAAGCATAATCACTCTCATCGTTAATAGAATGGATAGCACCAATGGTATAACAATTATCATCATCACAATGAGCAATAGGAGCAACATCATTTGGGAGGGATACCTTTCTACCTTTGATTCTCCGTCTTTTCTTTTTCTTCTTCACATCATGTGTGGGTTTAACCCTCTTTTTTGAGCTCCGTATTAATGAGATTGGTTGAATAGAAGGCTCCTCCTCGTTGCCTGATTCATCATAAGAAATAATAGGAGGATATTGGGAAGTCTCTTCTCTTTCGTTAGTATTCTCTTCATCTTCTATTTGTTTTCTTGTCTTTATGTAATTGGCAATATAAGGATTTTCAATGCAATTCACCGCACAATACATAAAAATTTCTTCTAGATCAAAATCAAGAACTTTACCAAGGACAAATTCTGTAAGATCCTTAGTTATACGTTTCATTTCTTCATAACCCAAAAGCAAAATAAGTTCATTATGATATGCAAGGGAAATCAAGTCATCACAATTATTGGACACGATTCGATCATGAAACAATTTGCATTGGAGACTTAAATGACCATGTTCATTGCAAAGTTCACAAGTACGGCTAAGAAAGTTTAAATTTTCAGCACAAACATCTAGCCTTTCTTGCAACCACTTAGTTTCCAAATACTTATGCCTCTTGCAAAATCTATCTTCCCTATCTGGTGTGTACTTGCAAACTCTATGCACTCCACAAAAATTGACATGCTTATAAGAGACATTTTCATTATGACTAGTGCAATCATCATTAGTACTATGGATATTCAAGGAGTTCATACTAACAACATTGAAATCATGCTCATCATTCAAAGATTTAGTGCCAAACATTTTATAGACTTCTTCTTCTAGCACTTGAGCACAATTTTCCTTACCATCATTCTCACGAAAAATATTAAAAAGATGAAGCGTATGAGGCAAACTCGATTCCATTTTTTTGTATTTTTCTTTTATAAACTAAACTAGTGATAAAACAAGAAACTAAAAGATTCGATTGCAAGATCTAAAGATATACCTTCAAGCACTCACCTCCCCGGCAACGGCGCCAGAAACTAGCTTGATGTCTACTACGCAATCTTCTTGTTGTAGACGTTGTTGGGCCTCCAAGTGCAGAGGTTTGTAGGACAGTAGCATATTTCCCTCAAGTGGATGACCTAAGGTTTATCAATCCGTGGGAGGCTTAGGTTGAAGATGGTCTCTCTCAAACAACCCAGCAACCAAATAACAAAGAGTCTCTTGTGTCCCCAAAACACCCAATACAATGGTAAATTGTATAGGTGCACTAGTTCAGCGAAGAGATGGTGATACAAGTGCAATATGGATGGTAGGTATAGGTTTTTGTAATCTGAAATTATAAAAACAGCAAGGTAACAAGTAATAAAAGTGAGCGTGAACGGTATTGCAATGCTAGGAAACAAGGCCTAGGGTTCATACTTTCACTAGTGCAAGTTCTCTCAATAATAATAACATAATTGGATCATATAACTATCCCTCAACATGCAACAAAGAGTCACTCCAAAGTCACTAATAGCGGAGAACAAACGAAGAGATTATTGTAGGGTACGAAACCACCTCAAAGTTATTCTTTCAGATCGATCTATTCAAGAGTTCGTACTAGAATAACACCTTAAGACACATATCAACCAAAACCCTAATGTCTCTTAGATACCCCAATGTCACCTCAAGTATCCATGGGTATGATTATACGATATGCATCAAACAATCTTAGGTTCATCTATTCAACCAACACAAAATACTTCAAAGAGTGCCCCAAAGTTTCTACCGAAGAGTCAACACGAAAACGTGTGTCAACCCCTATGCATAAGTTCACGAGCGGAAGCCGCAAGTTGATCACCAAAACATACATCAAGTGGATCACGTGAATATCCCAATGTCACCACAGATAAGCACATGCAACACATACATCAAGTGTTCTCAAATCCTTAAAGACTCAATCCAATAAGATCACTTCAAAGGGAAAATTCAATCCATTACAAGAGAGTAGAGGGGGAGAAACACCATAAGATCCAACTATAATAGCAAAGCTCGCGATACATCAAGATCGTACCATCTCAAGAACACGAGAGAGAGAGAGAGAGAGATCAAACACATAGCTACTGGTACATACCCTCAGCCCCGAGGGTGAACTACTCCCTCCTCGTCATGGAGAGCGTCGGATGATGAAGATGGCCACCGGTGAGGGATTCCCCCTCCGGCAGGGTGCCGCAATAGGGCCCCGGTTGGTTTTGGTGGCTACAGATGCTTGCGGCGGCGGAACTCCCGATCTATTCTGCTCCCCGATGTTTTTAGGGTATATGGACATATATAGGTGAAAGAAGTCGGTCAGGGGAGCCACGAGGGGCCCACGAGGGTGGGGGCGCGCCCAGGGGGTAGGGCACGCCTCCCTGCCTCGTGGCTTCCTCGATGCTTCCCTGATGTCTACTCCAAGTCTCCTGGATTGCTTCCATTCCAAAAATAACTCTCCCAAAGGTTTCATTCCGTTTGGACTACGTTTGATATTCCTTTTCTTCGAAACACCGAAATAGGCAAGAAAACAGCAATTTGGGCTGGGCCTCCAGTTAATAGGTTAGTCCCAAAAATAATATAAAAGTGTTTAGTAAAGCCCATAAACATCCAAAACAGATAATATAATAGCATGAATACTTCATAAATTATAGATACGTTGGAGACGTATCAGGCGGCTTGGACCTTGTCCTTCTCTAGTCGCTCGACCACCATCATCGTGCTAACCGACCACGAGGTCGCGGTGACATAGAGCAACAGCGGCTCCTTCTCGGCCGGTGTGGCCAGGACTGGTGCGGTGGAGAGCATGCGTTTGAGATCCCGGAAGGCTTCGTCCGCCTGGTCGTTCCACTCGAACGGTGTCGTCTTCTTCATCAGCTGATACAGGGGCAAGGCCCTCTTGCCCAGCCGGCTGAGAAACCAGCTGACCGAGGCTAAGCAGCCGGTGAACTTATGGACATCGTGTAGCCGAGCCGGCTTGCGCATGCGCTCGATGGCCTTGATCTTCTCCGGGTTCGCCTCAATGTCGCGCTTTGAGACGAGGAAGCCGAGTAGCTTTTCGGCCGGGACACCGAAAACGCATTTCTCCGGGTTGAGCTTGACCTTGTACTCGCGCAGGTTGGCGAAGGTTTCCTTCAAATCGTCGAGGAGCATGAGGTGCTGCTTGGTCTTCACCATGATGTCGTCCACGTAGACGTGGATTTTGCGGCCAGGTTGCGCGAGCAAGCATTTCTGCATGCAGCGCCGGAAGGTGGCACCGGCGTTCTTTAAGCCGAATGACATGGTGATGTAGCAATACGCCCCGAAGGCCGTGATGAAGGACGTCTTCAGGGCGTCGGCTGGGTCCAGCTTGATCTGATGATAACCAGAGTAAGCATCCAGGAAGGACAGTAGCTCGCACCCGGCGGTGGAGTCGATGACTTAGTCGATTCGCGGGAGGGAGAACTGGTCTTTGGGGCAGGCCTTGTTCAGGCTGGTGTAATCGATACACATGTGCCAGGTCTTGTTCTTCTTCAGGACGAGAACTGGGTTGGCCAGCCACTCGGGGTGAAATACTTCCATGATGAAGCCGGCCGCCAAGAGCTTGGCGACCTCTTCACCGATGGTCCTTCTCTTCTCTTTGGAAAAGCGTCGTAGGGGTTGATGGACAGGCTTGGCATCCTTGCGGACGTGGAGTTTGTGCTTGGCGTACTTCCTTGGGATACCCGGCATGTCCTTGGGGGTCCATGCAAAAATATCCCGATTCTCACGGAGGAAGTCGATGAGCTCGCCTTCCTATTTGCTGTGGAGGCGGGTGCCCACGACAACGTACTTGCTGCAGCGGGGGTCTTCTGGGTTCAACTTCACCTTCTTGGTCTCCTTGGAGGGCTTGAACGCGGCCTCATCGGCCGGCTCCTCGGTCGGGATCTGAGTAGTTGATGCCTCCTGGGCCAAGGCGACAATCCGGTCGAGTTGGTGCCGCTCCTCGGCTACGACCAGCGACTCGGTTAGCTTGGCGCCATCTCCGGCGCAGTCCAGGGACTTGTGGTAGTCGCCGGTGATGGTGATGAGGCCCTTTGGACCCGACAGCTTCATCTTCAAGTAGGCGTAGTGGGGGACCGCCATGCACTTGGCGAGTGCGGGCCTACCCAGCAGCGCGTGGTACGAGCTGGACAGGTCCACCACCTCGAACCAGATCGGCTCGCGTCGGAAGTGGCTGCTATCGCCAAACAGGACGTCGAGCTGGATCCGGCCGATTGGGGAGCAGGAGAGGCCAGGAACGATGCCGTGGAAGATCGTCCGGTCGGCTCCAGGTCCTTGGCCTCGAGGCCGAGTTTGGTCATGGTATCGCGGTAGAGAATGTTGATGCTGCTGCCGCCGTCGATGAGAACCCGGGAGAACTTGCACGTGCACCGGGGCATGACGATGGTGGGGTCGAGGACGAGAGCGTAACCACCCGGGTTTGGCATGATGGTCGGGTGGTCTTCCCGGGTCCAGGTGACCGGGCGCTCCGACCAATGCATGTACTCCATCTTGGCTGGGACGACTGTGTTCACCTCTTGCCGAAGGAGGCGCTCACTGTGCTTGTCGTTGCCGAGGCTGGTGAAGACGACGTAGGTCGTGTTCTGGGCCAGGTAGGGGTCGTGGCGCGTTGCGCCGGCGGCTGGAGGTGGTGGCGGAGGCGGAGGCGGTTGCCCTGCTCCCGGAGCCGGAGGCGGTGGGATGTCACCCCTGGTGATGCGCTTGGTGATGATGCACTCTCGAAGCGTGTGCGTAGACGGCCCCGCACTGCTGTGGTGCTTGCACGGAGCGTCGAGCATCTCCTCGAAACTCATGGTGGGCTGACATGCCATTTTGTCGGTGTTCCGGCGTTTGGCGGCCGGGTCGGCCGCGGCCGCCTGCTCGGCGGCCGCGACGAGCCGGCTGTCGTAGCGTTGAGCCGGTTGATTGGCTTTGCGCTTGTTGTTCTGCTGGTTGTGCTGCTGTCGGCTTCCCTCATCGGCCGGCTTTGGAGGCGGCACCGGCTTTGTCTTGCCGTCTTCATCTAGTGCCACCTGGATCTTCATGGCGGAGTCGGTGTTGGCGTACTTGTCCGCCGTTACCATGAGTGCGGCCATGGTGGCCGGCTCGGAGCGCAAGAGCTTGTGCTTGAGAAGGGTGTCGTCTCGGCACCCGTTGACGAAGTACTGGATGGCTTGGACTTCGTGGACGCCCTTGAAGCTATTCCGGAGCTTGGTCCAGCGTGCGAGGTACTCACGGCCGGTTTCCGCCGGCCCCTTCACGCACATGGCGAGCTGACTGGGGCGGCCGGGTCACTTGTAGGTGTCGGTGAAGTTGCGCACGAAAGCCTGCTCTAAGTGGACCCACGTGTTGATGCTGCCAGCCGGTAGACTGTGCAACCAGGTGTGGGCCGATCCCTGGAGCATGAGAGGCGTGTAGCGCACGGCGAGGCGGTGGTTGCCGCCAGCAATGCTGATGGCGGTGGTGTAGTCGGTGAGCCAGTCCTCCGGCTTCACAGTGCCGTTGTACTTGGGGGTGTCGCGAGGGAGCATGAACCCTTTGGTGAACGGCTCGCCCTAGATGCGTGGCCCGAAGCATGCCCGTCCGACGGGGCCGGTCTCCTCCAGCTCCCGGGAGAGGGCGAGTCGGTCGAGGCGATGATGAGCATCGGTGTTGTCAATGTCGCGCGGGCCCAGCCGGTCGGTAACCGTGCCACGGGGGGCCGGGTCGCCTGCAGCCGGACGTCGGCTGGGTTGGAGCAGGGGGTCGAGGCGGCACCGGGCCTCGAAGGCTAGCTCGTCCGCCAAGCTGCAAGCGGCCGTTGGGTGGGGTTGCGCCAGGTCCGGGTGCGGCCTAAGTGCACCTCGCCGGGTGGCGAAGACGCCATGTGCTGGTTGTCGCCGGATCTGGCAACTCGGACGGAGCCGAAGCCGGTCGGCTTGGCGAGCTGGTTGAGGAGGTCTTACTGCGCGTTGGCCGCAGTGAGGAGGTCGTTCACGCTCTTGAGGCGATCCTGCAGCTCCTCGCCCGCGAGCTGATCCATGCCGGCCGCGGCCGCCTGGGCGGCACGCATGTTCTTAACGGGAGTCTCCTAGACGGGAGGAAGGGCGCCGAAAGCGCGCCCAATCGCGCCACCCCGGGCTCGCACGTTGGCGACCCGGCTTGGCTCGGGGGCGGTAGGCGTGAAGCCATAGGCGGCGTTGCGCTCCAGCTGGGCGGAGTCGAGGCGACGCTGAATGGCGGTGAGTGTCTCGGTGAGGTCCAGCAGGCGCTGGCGATCATCGTTGAGGCGAGTCCGGACATGTTGGAGGCGTCGATGTCGGGGCCGATGGGGACGTGGAGGCTCTGTATCGTGGCGCGCAGCGGGTTGGGTGAGCCGGCCCTATCCGTCGCGGCCTTAGCCTCGGCGGCCTTCCTTTCCGCGCTTGACGATGAGGAGGCGCCGATATCGATGACACAAACCTCCACGCAGAGGTCCATTGCGCCGGTGGGAGCGCCGTCGTTGATGGGGAGCAGGGAGTCAAAAAAGCTAAGTACCTCGCGGGGGTACTCGTCGTCTGTACGCGCGTCGAAGATGCGCAGCATGGCGAAGGAGCCGGCGAGTGCGTCGATGACATCGTCCGCCAGCATGACGGGCTCGTCGGAGTCGGAGAAGATCCCCGTCTGAAGCATGCTCCCGGCCAGGACCTCGAGCTGCCCCATGGTGGGCGCCAACTGTCGTGATGGGCGCACGGTAGATGCCAAGGGATTGCTAAAGATAGGGGGAGGCTCGACGGCACTGGTGGGCTCCAGAGGCGAGGTCGGCATGAGCGAGCGCGAGACGGAAGACATACCCAGGTTCGGGGCTCTCCGGAGAGATAACACCCCTAGTCCTGCCGAGTGTGGTTTATGTGTTACAGTACATAGTTGCTCCTAGAGCTATATGGAGGAAGAAGGAGGTCTGGCCAAGGCTTAGGCTGCTCCCTCTCCTCGGGTGTTGCTTGCTAGGTGGGTGTGTGTGTTTGTGTGTGTGTGTGTATGTGTGTGTGCGATCGCCTGTGTGAATGAAGTGGTTGCCCGCATGCATGGGGGCTCCTGGGGGTTTTATAGGTCAACCCCCAGGCGTACAAGGGTAATGTTACAAGGCCGTAGGGCCGGGTTGTCAGTGTCCAGGAACCCGGTGCTGGGACCCGCCGGGTACCAAGGCTCGCCGGGTTCTCTGGGCGCGGGCCCCATGCGCCTAGGGGACACTGTGCACCGTCTTGTCAATCGTCAGGGCATGGCCGAGTTGAGTCGGCTATAGTGGCGCTCCGTCAGGTCACCGCTTGTTGGTGTCCTGGGTCACGTCGGGTGCACTGTTGCTACGCCAGCCTTGGTCAGCGGGTAGGTAAGAGGCACGGTTGCTTCGTCCGGCTGACCAGAGGCATGGGCGGGGTACTGTGGCTTCGGTCATCAGTTGGTGGAGACTCATCCCATCATACGGCTGGGATGGGACGGCCGCTGACCCTCGGCCGGGTTCGGAGAACATGCCAAGGGCGGTGCTGGCTTGCTGGGGAAGTCTTGAGCTTGGTTGTTGGGGCCGAGTTGAGGAGTCTGGCCGGGTTGCAGAGCTCGGCCGGGTCGCAGGGCTTGGCCGGGTTGAGCGACCCGGCAAGCGCGAGCCGGGTTGAGGGGCGATGTTGGCCCCGTTGTTCTCGAAAAGGGTCTGGGTTCCGTTGCCTGCCTGGGGTCCATCCCCCGACACTAGAGCTTCTCACAACAAGCATGATGGATTCGGTAGGGAACGCGCCACCTTTGGGGACGAAACGATATCCGTTGCATCTTATTGCTTTCAAAAAATTTAGAGTGTCAACATAGAACAACAGGAGTGTTGTGTTCAATTTCGGAATTTTTCAGGGTTCGTTTGGACATTTTTATACATTAACTGGGTTTTCCAGGCATTTTATGTGCATAATTCAAATTTGAACTACATGCACATTCTCCAGTGCATATAAACTGGTTGAAAAATCAAATATGTGTCCTTGGGTGCATGCTTAAGTCCCATGCAAGAAATGGGAATGAATTTCAAACACCCTGCCACTGTCACTCGGCCGCAAACATTGAGATACCTGGTTTTTAAATTCTAGTAAATCCAAAACTCATCTGAAATTCATGAAACTTGTCATGCTATCATGGAGGGCATCAACATGCCGTGGTAAAAAATTTGTCAGCTTCTCCAGGTTTAATCCGGTTTCCCCAGTTTAATTTGGTTTTTAAATATAAAAAACTCATCGCAAACGTTTTAGTTAGAATACCCGTATGCAAACCGACAGCTTCCTCGGGAAGCCAAGGGAAAATGTGCCGAGCAGGATTTGTGCAGCTCTTGATCGCAAACGTTTTAGATAGAACACCATATGCAAAGTGAGAGCAGCGTGGGATTTTTGCATCGCTTCAACGCAAACGGTTGTTTTGGATGACCCGTGTGCAACCACATACAAACAATTATTGGGTATGTTGCCATTTTGTCAAACTAGAAAGATTTACATTTGTTGATCTAGTAACGTTGCCATTTGTCAATCCTTGTAACACTGCGATGTGTCAAAATATGCAGCTAGAAATCGTTGGCACTATCTAAGTTTTGCAACTAAAATCCAGTAATTAAGCATAGATTTCATTCATAGATTAAGCATTCGTTCTTAATTTATACAAACAGTTCAACTCAATAGCTGAACCAACCAAACTTCTCCCCAATTGTTGCCAACCATGTACTGAAATAGCTAGTTCAACTATATATACTGGCTAATTTTATGTATGTTGTACAGTTCGACCACACATCTATAGTCAGATGAACTGAACAAAATAGCCCCCAAATACTACTACTACCACGGAGGGGCTTTGTGCTACTTCCGACAGTCTCTCCTCTGCCGAGCGCGCTCACCTGCTTAGTAAGAGGTAAAGGAGGAGGAGGAGCCTACCGACGAGCTGGACAAATGCAATACGGTGCCTGCCGCTGCTGCATGTTCAGCGATGCTCGCCAACTCAAACGCCCACGGCCGCTCCAGACGATCCCTCTCGAAGCGGCTGGACTACTCATAGATCTCTTGATTCCTCGCCTCTACGTCGGCATGTGCTACGGCCACGGCTGCGGTAAGTCTCTTTGCATGCTCGGTGAGGTGCTCCTCCTCTTCCCGTGGGAACTCGATGTAGCACGCAAGGTCACTAACGCACGTGCGGGCCTCCACCTCCGCTTCCCGCCTTCGGGCCGCGGTGGCGGAGCGGGTGATAATCCCGGCGGTCGACGGTGGGCTGGCGGCCACGGTGGCCACGACCACCACCTCCCGCCTTCGGGCTGTAGTGGCGGAGAGGGTGATGGCCATGGTGGACAGCAGTGGGGTGGCGGCCACGACGGCCACCTCCCACCTTCAGGCCACAGCGGCGGAGCGGGAGATGGCCTTGGCTTTCAACGGTGGTGTGGCGGCAATGTTGGTCGGCAACAGCTGCCGACGTACAGCAGCGGTGAAGCGTGTGGTGGGTGTTCCGCGCACACCCAACAGGGACGCCACACGCACTACACTACGCCGGGGACTGCGCCGCCGCCATGGTGTAGCCTCCTAGCTGGAGTTGTCCTCTGATGATGGCGGCGTGGCTGAGCGATGACGACGGACCGGTGCCATTGGCGTTTGTGGGAGAAGCAAACAATATAAGCTACAGGGAGGGGGCGAAAATGCGATGCAGGACTCACCAGCCGTGAGGGTTTTTATAGCAGGCCGGTAAGCATTGGGATTTTGGGGGATTTCACCAAGTCGGGCGGGAATCTTGCACGGGAACCTGTGATGTTGCGCGGGAACGGGCTCACCGATGATTCATTGGTGCCATCGTTTGGCCAAAAGAACGCCCCCGCGCGCTACGCAAGCTTGCGCTATAAACCGTCTGCGGCACCGGGGTGACAAGACGTGCGAGAGGAGGACGAGAGGACACATACACATACAGTTAATAAAAAACGTATGCGATTTAATTACCTACTATACCCCCGTCCTGGTTTATAAGTAGGATTTAACTAATAAAATATGAATGCATGTCGCCAAAGATTATATCGTTGGAGTCGTATTTGAACATAGTTTCCACCTATACAATTTTTGTAACATGCATTAACATTTTTTTGGTTAAATTTAAGGTTATATACCAGCAAGTGTTTACCCGCAACACACATGGCTTATTCCATCACAAATAGCTCGGATGGACCAACTGTATGCCACGTATCACACATGCAACTCTAACCTAATTCATGCTTGATGTCTACGACATCGCTCGCATAGTTCGTCTTATTTGCCATGTATCACTGTGTCGTCCTCTACTCGTGTCCCTCGGCAAGCTCTGCTCGCTGTTAGGCGCCGCAGCGCGCTGTGCTCGCCGTTAGGCACCGGGGGGCGCTCTGCTCGCGTCCGTCCGCGCGCTCGGCTTGTGGACAGATTTTCCTTGCGCGTTCAACTGCTATATGCACATATATGGTTGATCGTCGCTGAGGCGACCACGGAGCGCTCTGCTCACATCCCTCCACGCGTGCTCTGCCAACGGTTGGGCGTGCACACGATCATGTCGAGGGCCCCATATGCATGTGGTTGCACCGCGCGCGTTGCCACGCGATGCGGTTACATGTGGCATGATGAAGTTACGCGCTGCAAATTAGAACTGCCATCAGGGCCTGTCGATATTCCTGGCCGTCCGGCTTCCCCTTTAATTCCCGCGGCCATTACCTTAGTATCTTCAACCTTTCGATCGCGCCCCACAACACAACAAGCACACCCACGATGACACATAGAGAGGGGATGTCCAGCGGCGCTCCAATGGAGTCCGGCGAGCATAGAGTGGAGACCCACGCGAGGGAGACGGATCTCTCGGTGGTGCACACCATCGACCCGACCATGGTGGACGACTACATCAACAGCGTTGAGCAGTTGCTTGCTGGAGACAAGTACAAGGTGGTCGGCATCGACCTCCCGTACACCGCTGGTCATCCCAGCACAGATCAGAAGGTTGTCGTTGCCCAGTTGTGTGTGTGCCATCATGTCCTCATCTACCACTACTACATGGCCAGAGAGCCTTGCGACCATTTCAACAGGTTTGTCAACAGCACCGACTACAAGTTCGCCACGGTGGAAACCAAAAATGATGTAAATGCGCTCAGTGTTATGGGCTTGGCCTACAAGAACCTTGTCAAAATCCATGACCACTACAGGGTCTGGGGCAGCACAAAGAAGGACTCCCTGTTCGAACTCACCTCAGCCATCATCGACCCCTACTATGAAAAGATGAAGCAGGATGCCCAGAGAACAAGCCCCCAATCCTGGCACAGGGCCTGGATGCGGCAACTGGATGAACCTCACCTCAGGTTCGCGGCCAAGAGAGTGTACACATGCTACGAGATGCACAGGTGGATCATTGACATGAGGAAGTGCCTCGTTACCCAAATCGACGAGCCCGGATCGAGCCACAAGCAGAGCAAGCGTCACAAGAAGTAGATGATGATGAGATGATCATTTATGCTAGTTAATCATGCATGTAATATATAGTTTACTTTATTGGTGTGTGGAAATGCCATGTGTGTAGTAGCCACCTATGTAATTATGCATGTAATAGTTTACTTTAGTGTGTGTAAATGCCATGGTTGTAGTAGCCACCTATGTAAGTGGATGTTTAATTTGGTTATGCAAGCAAGTCCTTAAGTGTGTGTGTGTGTGTGTGTGTTGTTGTTGTTCTATATGCAATCCCATAGCACAACACACACGTCTTATTAGCAGCAACCGTCTGTGTTATTATCGGTATTCACACACATTTCTGATTACAGACCTGTTTGCCGCGTATCACACACATCTTGTTAAGTTGAACCGTTTCTGTTCTCATGTCTCAACGCAAACAGTTCATCCGAGTGAACCACATGCCGTATATCGCACACACCTTGATCTGGCTGACCGTTTTTTGTGTTGCCTAATCACAAACAGTTCATCCGAGTAAATCGTATGATGTATATCGCACACACCTCCATCTGGCTGCCCGTTTCTTTTGTTCCTCCTCATCGCAAACAGTTAATTGAACTGAACCGTATGCCCTACATCGCACACGCAACTAAAATCTGAACCGTGTTTGATGGCTCCGCCATCACAAACGTTTAGCACCTTTTTGACGGTTTTTTACACCACCGTTTGCGATTATGGCATCGCACACAGTTTCGTCGAATCTCTTATTGTAGTGTCGCGTTAGTAGCATCCTGCGGTAGTGTAGGGTTTGGTCATTCCCCATTTTAAGTTTAATTAAAACTTAAACATGATGCAACACAAGATGCTAGCACTAAGCATTACTAGAACTAGGGATGTGACATGATGGGAGATGCCATCAAGTCTGCGGCTGCCCCTTCTAAGCCCAAGATAGCTCCCAAAGCTTCTCCTCCAGCTCCAAAGACTGCACCCACGAGGAGCATGATACGTCCATTTTGCATCATGCTTTTATATAAATATTTATTGCATTATGGGTTGTTATTACACATTATGTCACAATACTTATGCCTATTCTCTCTTATTTTACAAGGTTTACATAAAGAGGGAGAATGCCGGTAGCTGGGATTCTGGGCTGGAAAACGAGCAAATATTAGAGACCTATTCTGCATAGCTCCAAAAGTCCTGAAACTTCACGGAAGATGTTTTCCAAATATATAAAAAATACTGAGAGCAAGAACTTCACAAGTGGGCCACACCCTGCCCACGAGGGTGGGGGCGCGCCCTACCCCCTGGGCGCGCCCCCTACCTCGTGGGCCCCCTGGTGGCCCTCCGGTGGCCATCTTCTGCTATATGGAGTCTTTCGATGGAAAAAAATCATAAGCCATCTTCTTGGACGAAACTCCGCCGCCACGAGGCGGAACCTTGGCGGAACCAATCTAGGGCTCTGGCGGAGCTTTTTTGCCGGGGAAACTTCCCTCTCGGAGGGGGAAATCATCGCCATCATCATCACCAACGCTCCTCTCATTGGGAGAGGGCAATCTCCATCAACATCTTCATCAGCACCATCTCATCTCAAAACCCTAGTTCATCTCTTGTATCCAATTCTTGTCTCCAAGTCCGGGATTGGTGCTAGTAGGTTGCTAGTAGTGTTAATTACTCCTTGTAGTTGATGCTAGTTGGTTTAATTGGTGGAAGATCATATGTTGAGATCCTATATGCATATTAATACCCCTTTGATTATGAACATGTTTATGCTTTGTGAGTAGTTACTTTTGTTCCTGAGGACATGGCAGAAGTCTTGCTATTAGTAGTCATGTGAATTTGGTATTCATTCGATATTTTGATGATATGTATGTTGTCTCTCCTCTAGTGGTGTTATGTGAATGTCGACTACATGACACTTCACCATTATTTGGGCCTAGAGGAAGGCATTGGGAAGTAATAAGTAGAAGATGGGTTGCTAGAGTGACAGAAGCTTAAACCCTAGTTTATGCATTGCTTCGTAAGGGGCTGATTTGGATCCATATGTTTCATGCTATGGTTAGGTTTACCTTAATACTTTTGTTGTAGTTGCGGATGCTTGCAATAGAGGTTAATCATAAGTGGGATGCTTGTCCAAGTAAGGGCAGCACCCAAGCACCGGTCCACCCACATACCAAATTATCAAAGTACCGAACGCGAATCATATGAACATGATGAAAACTAGCTTGACGATATTCCCATGTGTCCTCGGGAGCGCTTTACATCATATAAGAGTTTGTCCAGGCTTGTCCATTGCTACAAAAAGGTTTGGGCCACCTTGCTGCACCTTATTTACTTTTGTTACTTGTTGCTCATTACAAATTATCTTATCACAAAACTATCTGTTACCACTTGTTGCAGTACTTGCAGAGAATACCTTGCTGGAAACTGCTTATCATTTCCTTCTGCTCCTCGTTGGGTTCGACACTCTTACTTATCAAAAGGACTACGATAGATCCCCTATACTTGTGGGTCATCAAGACTCTTTTCTGGCGCCGTTGCCAGGGAGTGAAGCGCCTTTGGTAGGTGGAATTTGGTAAGGAAAAATTTATATAGTGTGCTGAAATTTACTTCACTTGTTACAAGGGAAGGTAATCCTCTGAGGGGCTTGTTCGGGGTATCTTCACCCCAACCAGTAGAGCAAAGAGTTTCTCCTCAACCTACTGAACCTACTGAAAATGAAAATGAAAATGAAAATGCTTGCTTTGAAGTTCCTTCGGGTATGATAGAAAAACTACTAGCTAATCCTTTTTTAGGAGATGGAACAAAACATCATGATGAACATCTGATATATGTGGATGAAGTTTGTGGATTATTTAAGCTTGCAGGTGTACCCGGAGATGTTGTTAAGAAGAAGGTCTTCCCTTTATCTTTGAGGGGAGATGCATCGACATGGTATAGGCTATGTGATGATATGAGGTCTTAGAATTACAAACGATTTAAATTGGAATTTCATCTGAAGTTTTATCCTATGCACCTTGTTCATCGTGATCGCAATTACATATATAATTTTTGGCCTCGCAAAGGAGAAAGCATCGCTCAAGCTTTGGGGAGGCTTAAATCAATGTTATATTCATGCCCCAATCATGAGCTCTCAAGAGAAATGATTATTCAAAATTTTTATGCTCGGCTTTCTGGTAACAATCGCACCATGCTTGATACTTCTTGTGCTGGCTCTTTATGATGAAGACTATTGAATTCAAATGGGATTTATTGGAAAGAATTAAACGCAACTCTGAAGATTGGGACCTCGACAATGGTAAGGAGTCAGGTATGACACCTAGTTTTGATTGT
Organism: Triticum dicoccoides; assembly: GCF_002162155.2. NCBI lineage: Eukaryota > Viridiplantae > Streptophyta > Magnoliopsida > Poales > Poaceae > Triticum > Triticum dicoccoides. The sequence continues at coordinate 457,568,999 of NC_041384.1, read as the reverse complement.
GTTAAATCTTTTATGGATACCGATATTTTTCTTAAATTTAGCACTAAATATGGACTTGACTCTAAGATAGTAGCTTCTTTCTGTGAATCTTTTGCTGCTTATGCTGATCTCCCAAGGAGAAGTGGTTTAAATATCATCCTCCCATAGAAGTAAAAGTAGTTGCACCTATTAAAGTTGAAGAAAAGACTATTACTTATAATGATCCTATTGTTCCTACTTCTTATGTCGAGAAACCACCTTTCCCTGTTAGGATAAAGGATCATGCTAAAGCTTCAACTTTGGTTTGTAAAAGAAATATTAAAACATATACACCTCCTGAGCAAGTTAAAGTTGAAACAAATATTGCCATTGTTAAAGATCTCTTGTCTGATAATATAGATGGACATGTTGTTTATTTCTGCAATGAAATTGCTAGAATTGCTAAACCCCGTGATAAAGATAAACCTGGACCTGTGGTAGGCATGCCTGTTATTTCTACTAAAATAGGAGATCATTGTTATCATGGCTTATGTGATATGGGTTCTAGTGCTAGTGCAATACCTTATTCCTTATACAAAGAAGTTATGCATGATATTGCACCTGCTGAGATGGAAGATATTGATGTCACAATTAAACTTGCCAATAGAGATACTATTTCACTAATTGGAATTGTTAGAGATGTTGAAGTCCTGTGTGGGAAAACTAAATATCCTGCTAATTTTCTTGTTCTTGGTTCCCCACAAGATAGCTCTTGTCCCATTATATTTGGTAGACCCTTCTTAAATACTGTTAATGCTACCATTGATTGCAAAAGAGATGTTGTTACTATCGGTTTAGATGATATGACTCATGAACTTAATTTTTCTAAATTTAGTAGACAACGCCGTGAAGAAGAATTACCTAGTAAGGATGAAATTATTGGTCTTGCTTCTATCGCCGTACCTCCTAGTGATCCTTTAGAACAATACTTGCTAGACCATGAAAATGATATGTTTATGAATGAAAGAAGGGAATTAGATGAAGTATTCTTTAAACAGGAACGTATTCTGGAAAAAAATTACCTGTTGAAATCCTAGGGGATCCTCCTCCACCCAAGGGTGATCCCGTGTTTGAGCTTAAACCGTTACCTGATACTCTTAAATATGCTTATCTTGATGAGAAAAGATATATCATGTTATTATTAGTGCTAACCTCTCAGAGCATGAGGAAGAGAGATTATTGAAAACTCTAAAGAAGCTCCGCGCTGCTATTGAGTATACTCTTGATGATCTTAAGGGCATTAGTCCCACTCTATGTCAACATAAAATTAATTTGGAAGAAGATGTTAAACTAGTTCGTGATCATCAACGCTGGCTGAATCCTAAAATGAAATAAGTGGTAAGAAAGGAGATACTAAAGCTCCTTGAGGAAGGTATAATTTATCCTGTTGCTGATAGTCAATGAGTAAGCCATGTCCATTGTGTCCCTAAGAAGGGAGGTATTACTGTTGTTCCTAATGATAAAGATGAATTGATTCCTCAAAGAGTTATTGCAGGTTATAGGATGGTAATTGATTTCTGCAAATTAAAGAAGGCTACTAAAAAATATCATTACCCCTTACCTTTTATTGATCAAATGCTAGAAAGATTGTCCAAACATACACATTTTTGCTTTCTAGATGGTTATTCTGGTTTCTCTCAAATACATGTGTCAGCCAAAGATCAATCAAAGACCACTTTTACATGCCCTTTTGGTACTTTTGCTTATAAGCGTATGCCTTTTGGTTTATGTAATGCACCTACTACCTTTCAAAGATGCATGATGGGTATATTCTCTGACTTTTGTGAAAAGATTTGTGAGGTTTTCATGGACGACTTTTCCGTCTATGGATCTTCTTTTGATGATTGCTTGAGCAACCTTGATCGAGTTTTGTAGAGATGTGAAGAAACTAATCTTGTCTTGAATTGGGAAAAGTGCCACTTTATGGTTAATGAAGGTATTGTCCTGGGGCATAAAGTTTCTGAAAGAGGTATTGAAAAGATGCCATGTCCCAAGGACATAAAAGGTATAAGAAGTTTCCTTGGTCATGCCGGTTTTTATAGGAGGTTCATTAAGGACTTAACAAAAATTTCTCGGCCTCTGACTAATTTATTACAAAAAGATATACCATTTGTCTTTGATGATGATTGTGTAGAAGCATTTCAAATACTTAAGAAAGCATTGATCTCTGCACCTATTGTTCAGCCACCTGATTGGAATTTACCCTTTGAAATTATGTGTGATGCTAGTGATTATGCTGTAGGTGATGTTCTAGGACAAAGAGTTGATAAGAAACTAAATGTTATTCAATATGCTGGTAAAACTCTAGACAATGCTCAAAGAAATTATGCTACCACTGAAAAAGAATTCTTAGCAGTTGTATTTGCTTGTGATAAGTTTAGACCTTATATTGTTGATTCTAAAGTAACTATTCACACTGATCATACTGCTATTAAATATCTTATGGAAAAGAAAGATGCTAAACCTAGACTTATTAGATGGGTTCTCTTGCTACAAGAATTTGATTTGCATATTGTTGATAGAAAAGGAGCTGAGAACCCCATTGCGAACAACGTGTCTAGGTTAGAAAATGTGCTTGATGACCCACTACCTATTGATGATAGCTTCCCTGATGAGCAATTAAATGTCATAAATGCCTCTCATACTGCTCCATGGTATGCTGATTATGCTAATTACATTGTTGCTAAGTTTATACCACCTAGTTTCACATACCAGCAAGAGAAAAAGTTCTTCTATGATTTGAGGCATTACTTTTGGGATGACCCACATCTTTATAAAGAAGGAGTAGATGGTGTTATTAGACGTTGTGTACCTGAGCATGAACAGGAACAGATCCTACGCAAGTGTAACTCCGAAGCTTATGGAGGACACCATGCTGGAGATAGAACTGCACATAAGGTACTGCAATCTGGTTTTTATTGGCCTACTCTCTTCAGGGATGCCCGTAAGTTTGCCTTATCTTGTGATGAATGTCAAAGAATTGGTAATATTAGTAGACATCAAGAAATGCCTATGAATTATTCACTTGTCATTGAACCATTTGATGTTTGGGGCTTTGACTATATGAGACCTTTTCCTTCCTCTAATGGTTATACACATATTTTAGTTCCTATTGATTACGTTACTAAGTGGGTAGAAGCTATTCCAACTAGTAGTGTTGATCATAACACTTCTATTAAAATGCTTAAAGAAGTTATTTTTCCAAGATTTGGAGTCCCTAGATATTTAATGACTGATGGTGGTTCACATTTTATTCATGGTGCTTTCCATAAAATGCTTGCTAAATATGATGTTAATCATAGAATTGCATCTCCTTATCACCCTCAGTCTAGTGGTCAAGTAGAATTGAGTAATAGAGAACTCAAATTAATTTTGCAAAAGACTGTTAATAGGTCTAGAAAGAATTGGTCCAAGAAACTTGATGATGCATTATGGGCCTATAGAACTGCATATAAAAATCCTATGGGTATGTCTCCGTATAAAATGGTCTATGGAAAAGCATGTCACTTACCTCTCGAACTAGAACACAAGGCTTATTGGGCTATTAAAGAACTTAATTATGATTTTAAACTTGCCGGTGAGAAGAGGTTATTTAATATTAGCTCACTTGATGAATGGAGAACCCAAGCCTATGAAAATGCCAAGTTGTTTAAAGAAAAAGTTAAAAGATGGCATGACAAAATGATAAAAAAGCGTGAGTTTAATGTAGGTGATTATGTATTGCTATACAACTCTCGTTTAAGATTTTTTGCAGGAAAACTTCTCTCTAAATGGGAAGGTCCTTACGTTATCGAGGAGGTCTACCGTTCCGGTGCCATAAAAATCAACAACTTCGAAGGCACAAATCCGAAGGTGGTGAACGGTCAAAGAATCAAACACTATATCTCAGGTAATCCCATAAATGTTGAAACCAATGTTATCGAAACCATAACCTGGGAGGAATACATAAGGGACACTTTCCGAAACGTTTCAGACTCCGAAAAGGAATAGGTATGTGGTACGGTAAGTAAACCGACTCCAAAACAGTTTTTAAGGCAATATTTCTCCATTTTTGAATATTTAGAAAAATAGAAAAATAAGCAGCAGTCTGGGAAGGACACGAGGGCTCCACGAGGGTGGAGGGCGCGCCCCTACCTCGTGGGCACCTCGTGTGCTCTCTGGACTCCGTTTTCGTACACGACACATATTTTGTTCGGTAAAAAAACATTATATAATCTCCCGGGGGTTTTGAGTCCCGTATCACACAAAAATCTCTTGTCTTTGTTTTGAGCTTTCCTGCTGCAGACAGAGCAATATGTCGTCCCAGGATTCGGAAGGAGAAAGCTACGTGGCTGATTACCTTGCAGATCCTAAGATCTATGGGGATGTGGAGCATTACGGTTGGACTACGGAAGAAGAAGAGGACTATGAACCCAAGGGAAAGAAGGAGACGAGCTCAGATGAAGATGAAGTCCCACTACCTCAACCTGGGGACATGCATGTGGAGTTCAAAAAGTCAAGTCTCCCAGATAGAGTAAAGAAACCTAAGATCGAGTTTATTCCTTTTCGCCTCTTGCAAGAAAACAAGCAGGAACTATGCAAAAAGATACTGAGCCTGGAGCAGGAGATCGAGGACCTAAGGGACCAAAATTCTATCCTCAAACGCAAATTAAGGAAGACGCCTACGCCATCAACAAAATCTCCACCGTCTCCACCAACAAAGAATAATTGAGTATCTGGTATGGGCACTCCACTTGGCAACTTCCAAGCATGGGGGAGTGCCCCGGTATCGTATCACCATCACTTTATCTTTACCGTTTTTCTTAGTTCGATCATTTTGGTAATATCTTGATATAGTAGAATAAAAGTTCTTAGTGTGATCTAGCTGTGAGTTTTGCTTTTATGTAATCAAGTCCGTGAGCTATATAATAAAGATTAGTGTTGAGTTAAGGGCTTGATTATTTTGCCATGATCCTAAGTGAATAAAAGAAAATAGAAAGAAATAAAAAAGAAACAAAGAGATCATGTAAGAGTAATGAGCTCACATAGAAAGATTATGATGAATAAAAGTTATTGAGGGTTGACAAACACAGTTCTGGTCATCATTGCAATTAATAGGAAGTAATAAAGAAAGAGAGGTCTTCACATATAAATATACTATCTTGGACATCTTTTATGATTGTGAGCACTCATTAAAATATGACATGCTAAAGAGTTGACATTGGACAAGGAAGACAACGTAATGGGTTATGTTTTCTTACATCTGAGATGAATTATATTGTCTTGGATCTTCCAACATGATGAGCTTGCCTTTCCCCCTCATGCTAGCCAAATTCATTGCACCAAGTAGAGATACTACTTGTGCTTCCAAATACCCTTAAACCAGTTTTGCCATAAGAGTCCACCATATCTACCTATGGATTGAGTGAGATCCATCAAGTAAGTTTTCATCGGTGCAAGCAATAAAAATTGCTCTCTAAATATGTATGATTTATTGGTGTGGAGGAAATAAGCTTTATACGATCATGTGATATGGAAGTAATAAAAGCGACAGACTGCATAATAAGGGTCCATATCACAATTGGCAATATAAAGTGACGTTCTTTCACATTTGCATCCAACCATAAAAGCGCATGACAACCTCTGCTTCCCTCTGCGAAGGGCCTATCTTTTACTTTTATCTCCTACATTGCATAAGAGTCATGGTGATCTTCACCCTTCCTTTTTACATTTTATCCTTTGGCAAGCACAGTATGTTGGAAAGATCCTGGTATATATGGCTAATTGGATGTGAGTTTTCATGAACTATTACTATTGACATTACCCTTGAGGTAAAACGTTGGGAGGAAAAACTATAAGCCCCTATCTTTTTCTGTGTCCAACTAAAACTCCATACCCATAAGTATTGCGTGAGTGTCAGAAATTGTGAAAGATTATATGATAGTTGAGTATGTGGACTTGCTGAAAAGCTCTTATACATTGACTCTTTCCTCTGTTATGATAAATTGCAATTGCTTCAATGACTGAGATTGTAGTTTGTTAGTTTGCAATGAAGTTTAAGATTCATACTTGATATTGTGATTGAATTATTACTCTAGCATTAGATATTATATGATAAGAATTATATAAGTTGTTGTTCTAAGAATGATCATGATGCCCTCATGTCTGTATTTTATTTTTATCGACACCTCTATCTCTAAACATGTGGACATATTTTTCGATTTCGGTTTTTCACTTGAGGACAAGCGAGGTCTAAGCTTGGGGGAGTTGATACGTCCATTTTGCATCATGCTTTTATATCAATATTTATTGCATTACGGGCTGTTATTACACATTATGTCACAATACTTATGCCTATTCTCTCTTATTTTACAAGGTTTACATAAAGAGGGAGAATGCCGACAGCTGGGATTCTGGGCTGGAAAAGGAGCAAATATTAGAGACCTATTCTGCACAACTCCAAAAGTCATGAAACTTCACGGAAGATGTTTTCCAAATATATAAAAAATACTGAGAGCAAGAACTTCACTAGAGGGGCCACACCCTGCCCACGAGGGTGGGGGTGCGCCCTACCCCCCTAGGCGTGCCCCCTACCTCGTGGGCCCCCTGGTGGCCCTCCGGTGGCCATCTTCTGCTATATGGAGTCTTTCGATGGAAAAAAAATCATAAGCCATCTTATCGGACGAAACTCCGCCGCCACGAGGCGGAACCTTGGCGGAACCAATCTAGGGCTCTGGCGGAGCTTTTTTGCCGAGGAAACTTCCCTCCCGGAGGGGGAAATCATCGCCATCATCATCACCAATGCTCCTCTCATTGGGAGAGGGCAATCTCCATCAACATCTTCATCAGCACCATCTCATCTCAAAACCCTAGTTCATCTCTTGTATCCAATTCTTGTCTCCAAGTCCGGGATTGGTGCTAGTAGGTTGCTAGTAGTGTTAATTACTCCTTGTAGTTGATGCTAGTTGGTTTAATTGGTGGAAGATCATATGTTGAGATCCTATATGCATATTAATACCCCTCTGATTATGAACATGTTTATGCTTTGTGAGTAGTTACTTTTGTTCCTGAGGACATGGGAGAAGTCTTGCTATTAGTAGTCATGTGAATTTGGTATTCGTTCGATATTTTGATGAGATGTATGTTGTCTCTCCTCTAGTGGTGTTATGTGAACGTCGACTACATGACACTTCACCATTATTTGGTCCTAGAGGAAGGCATTGGGAAGTAATAAGTAGATGATGGGTTGCTAGAGTGACAAAATCTTAAACCCTAGTTTATGCGTTGCTTCGTAAGGGGCTGATTTGGATCCATATGTTTCATGCTATGGTTAGGTTTACCTTAATACTTTTGTTGTAGTTGCGGATGCTTGCAATAGAGAGGTTAATCATAAGTGGGATGCTTGTCCAAGTAAGGGCAGCACCCAAGCACCGGTCCACCCACATACCGAATTATCAAAGTACCGAACGTGAATCATATGAACATGATGAAAACTAGCTTGACGATATTCCCATGTGTCCTCGGGAGTGCTTTACAGCATATAAGAGTTTGTCCAGGCTTGTCCTTTGCTACAAAAAGGATTGGGCCACCTTGTTGCACCTTATTTACTTTTGTTACTTGTTGCTCGTTACAAATTATCTTATCACAAAACTATCTGTTACCACTTATTTTAGTACTTGCAGAGAATACCTTGCTGGAAACCGCTTATCATTTCCTTCTGCTCCTCGTTGGGTTCGACACTCTTACTTATCGAAAGGACTTCGATAGATCCCCTATACTTGTGGGTCATCAGAGCACAAGTAATATTTCTGCTGCTGAGAAGAACAAGGCCCCAGTGCCTGAGATTGAAGAAGAAGAAGAAGATGTTGAAGCCCAAGTGCTTAGGAAGCTCAAACCCAAGATTCCACATCATGATGATAGTCATCCACTAGAAGAAGACATGAACATCAGGAATGATGCAGGTCTCATACTTTGGAGACAAACTGATCCATATGCTGTAAGGAGAAGGACTATTGTGGACTACAGGTTCCATACCAAAGAGCAGTAGGATTTCTATGAGACCATCTTGCTTGACAAGAAGCCAATTGTTTGCGATATGAAGTAGGCAGATTGGGAATACATTGATGGGAATGAAGATCACTTCCCAGGAGTGCATGAAAGTTTCAGATCTTGTGGAGTAGATGACTTTGTGGGTCAAAAACTCACTAAGTGAAATGATGAGCTCATTATGCAATTCTACTCTACAACTCATTTCTATCCTGATGGTAGGATTGTTTGGATGTCTGAGGGTACAAGGTACCAATCAACAGTTGTTGAGTGGGAAAAATTGATCAATGCCCCTGAAGAGCATGAGGATGACTTGGATGTCTATGCCAAGAAGAAGAAAGACCACAACTCAATGGCCAACATGTACAAGGAGATTCCTGACAAAGCCCTGGAAAATCATAGGCTAGGCTCTGTTCATTATCTGTTATCTGGTTTGGCCACAATTAACACTATCTTGAGGCATACATTGTTGCCCAAATCTGGAGATCACAAGATGATTAGTGGCCATTCCATCAACTTGCTGCAATTTTTTGATGTGCCCCAGAAATTCAAAGTCCTGAGCCTGATTGTGGAAACAATCAAGAGGACAGCTGCATATCAGAAGAGATCATGTGGGTATGCTCCACACATTTAGATGCTCATCAACTCCAAGATGGGCACATGCACCTACTTGTTAGATAAGGAGCATCTACCCTTGAGACCAGATTTTGAGGACAACACTGTTGTCATGAGTGAAGAAGATCCTACATCTGCACAGGCACAAGAGAAAAGAGAGAAAGTCAAAGCTAAGAAAGCTGCAAAGATGCCAAGTGTTGAAGAGGCATCTCAAGTGTTTCTCAATACCAAACAAGATCAACTTGGATATCTGATTCAAGCCACCATGAGGATTGAGAAGGGCTTGGCCACCCTGACTCCGAACCAAGAGAGCCTGAAAAGGATCATTGAGACCAAATTTTATGATCTTGATTTAAAAGTGACAGAGATGCAGACAGCAGTTGAGCAGCTCCAGGAAGAGCTGAGGAGAGGAAAGGGCAAGCTACCACAGATGCCTTTCAGAGAGTGCCAAGAGGTCAGAGGTATGCTGTAGTGCCAGTGACTGACACTGGAGCTACTACATCAGCACCTGCAGCCACATCATCAGTGCCACCTCCAGTTGCCACTCCACCAGCTCCAACAACATCCATAGATGCATTCATCCTTGGAGTCCTCTCAACGCCTCTCTTGAAGATCAAACCTAGAGAGACACATAGCACTATGCATTTTCAAACTTTTTGGTAACTTGTTGCCAAAGGGGGAGAAAGTTATAGATCATAGGATTCGAGAGAGAGAGAGAGCTTTGCTTCTTTTGCCTTCTTTGTCGCTTGGTTGATACTTTTGTGTGCTTGCTTGATACTTTATGTCTATGTGTGTGAGATAATTGCATGATCATGTGTTTGATCATATTCTATGTTAATGCTTATGCTTGAATGGTGTTATCTTTTATATATCTTGTATGATCATTCACTTTACCTTGGTGATGAGTGCATGTTTTTACTTTCTATCATTTTGAGCGCTCCACCAAGATGTATGTGACATGGAAGAGTAACCCATGATCCTAATCAATTGTGCATTTGCATTCAAAAGCAAATTTTAAATAATGCACAAATTTAGGGGGAGCTCTTACTTATCACATACTTCTCAAAGCGACGATGAATTTCAATCTTATTATCATTTTCCGAAGCTTTGATCTATATGTTGTCATCAATTACCAAAAAGGGGGAGATTGAAAGTGCAACTATCCCTGGGTGGTTTTGGTAATTCCTAACAACATGTAGCTCATTGAACTAATGCTCTTTCAAGATGATCATTTCAGAAAGTTCAATGATTGGCATGGCATGGACTAGGAATGTGGACCCCTCAAAATGCTAAGGACACATATTGGCTCAAGCTCAAGACTCTACATTTTTCATTTTACTGATCCAAGATCACATTGAGTCCATAGAAAAGCCAATACTATTAAAAGGGGATGAGGTATTGCTTAATGGATTGCTTGCTCAAAATGCTTAGTGATATGCTCCAAAAGCCCTCAACCACTTTCTCATATCCACATATGACCCAAACCAAAACTCAAACTCGGCCCCACCAATTTGATCTATCTGGCACTACTGAGTTCATTTGACATAGCCACTGCCAGAAACCCTAATCAGTTCGGTCTCACCGATAGGGATCTCGGTCTCACCGAGATGGGATTGCAAACTCTCTGTTTCCCTTCGCAATGTTTCGGTCTAACCGAGATGAGCGATCGGTCCCGTTGAGTTCGCCATGCAAACTCTCTGTTTCCCTTTCGTAACGTTTCAGTCTCACCGAAATGAGCGATTCGGTCCCACCGAGTTTGCCTGACCAACTCTCTGTTTGCCTATTACATAAATCAGTCTCACCGAGTTTATGTGATCGGTCTCATCGAGATTACGTTATGCCCTAACCCTAATGAAATTAGTCCCACCGAGTTGACATGTCGGTCCCACCGAAAAGCCTAACGTTCACATTTTGAACTAAATCCGTCTGACCGAGTTTCATGATTCGGTCCCACCGAGTTGGGTAGATTGTGTGTAACTATTAGATTTTGTGTGGAGGCTATATATACCCCTCCACCCACTCTTCATTCATGGAGAGAGCCATCAGAACATGCCTACACTTCTAGTATACATTTTCTGAGATAGAACCACCTACTCATGTGTTAAGACCAAGATATTCCATTCCAACCACAAGAATCTTGATCTCTAGCCTTCCCCGAGTTTCTTTCCACTCAAATCATCTTTCCACCAAATCCAAATCTATGGGGGAGAGTTGAGTGTTGGGGAGACTATCATTTGAAGCACAAGAGCAAGGAGTTCATCATCAACACACCATCTATTACCTTTTGGAGGGTGGTGTCTCCTAGATTGGTTAGGTGTCACTTGGGAGTTGGGAGCCTCCGACAAGATTGTGGAGTTGAACCAAGGAGTTTGTAAGGGCAAGGAGATCGCCTACTTCGTGAAGATCTACCCAAGTGAGGCAAGTCCTTCGTGGACGATGGCCATGGTGGGATAGACATGGTTGCTTCTTCGTGGACCCTTCATGGGTGGAGCCCTTCGTGGACTCGCACAACCATTACCCTTCGTGGGTTGAAGTCTCCATCAATGTGGATGTATGATAGCACCACCTATCAGAACCACGCCAAAAATCTACGTGTCTATGTTGCATTTGCTCCCTCCAAACTCCTCCTTTTACCTTCATATGCAAATGTTTTACATTCCGTTGCTATACTCTTAGACTTGCATGTGTAGGCTGATTGCTTGACTTGTGCTAAGTTGCTAAAATCTGCCAAGACTTAAAATTGGGAAAATGATAGATTTTTATTTGGTCAAGTAGTCTAATCACCCCCCCTCTAGACATACTTTCGATCCTACAGCATCCCTCCCCCTCTCCCCGTGATTTCTCTCATAGCCGTAGCGTGGGCTCCCGTTGTAGCCGTGCTCCGGCCGTCGCCATGGCTGCAAGCATCATGCTCTAGAGCCACTACGGCATCACCCGTCCGCCCTAGCGCGCCCATGGAGCCTCGTAGCTGCTGCCCCGCTGCTCATATGGCTCGCTCGCGCCTCATTTCACCGCTTTCGCATAGTACCAGTCGTCGTTGCGCCCAACTCTGGCCACCCCTCCCTTCGAGACCACCATGGGTGGATGCGGCTTCGTCCGCATGTTCGAACGTAGCCGGCCCCGTGCCAAAAGGTGTCCCGTGGCCGTTTTCCGACAAGGCCCGGGGCGCTCCACCGTGAAAAGGGCTCGTCGGAGCTCCCATCGCCGCCCTGCCAACGTGGCCGGTCGGGCCCACCCCCTAGGGTCACTGCCTGGTGGGGCCCAGGGGCCCGGCTGGCTAGTTGACCACGGTCAGCGCCCGACAGGTGCCCCCCTAATTATGATTTAAATTAATTAAAGTTAATTAGCCAAACTAAGTAGGCACTGACATGTGGGCCCCCATCCTTAGTTAACTAATTTGGATTAGTTTAAAACGCTGTTAGTCCCACTGTCATTGACAGGTGGATCCCAGGCGTCAGTTTGACCATTCAACAGCCCTGTTGACTACTGACGTCATGTTGACGCATTAATTCATTTTTGAATTAATTTAAATATAAATAAATTCAGAAAATATCTAAAACTTTGAAAATTAATATGAAATAATCTGTAACTCGGATGAAAATAATTTGTATATGAAAATCGATCAGAAAAATGTAACGAATCCTAATATGCACTCCATTCATCTATCATGTGCCCCTAGCATAGCGAAAATGGAACCGCACCCCTCCATTTCATCTGTCCAAAAATGCCTAACACCGGGAATACTTTCCCAGATGTTTTCCCCCTTCGCCGGTATCACCCAGTACCGTGTTAGGTAGCATCGCTTATTTCCATGTCATGGATCATCATGCATCCGTTTGCATTGTATTCATTGTTTGTCCCCCCTCTTCTCTCGGTAGATTTCGAGACTGACGTCGCTGCTGCCCCAATCGACTATGGTGTTGACGACCCCTCCTTCTCAGCAGAGCTTCCAAGCAAGGAAAACCCCTTTGATCATTCTAATACCGCCTATTATTTCCCTCTACTGCTTGTATTAGAGTAGTGTAGTTGTTACTGCTTTTCGGATGATCCTATTCTGTTGCATAGCCTGTCTTTGCTACTACTATCGATACCTTTACCTGCAATCCTAAATGATTAGTATAGGATGCTAGTATTCCATCGATGGCCCTACGTTCTTGTATGTCTTCCATGCTATAATATCGGGTCGTGATCACTCGGGAGGTGATCACGGGTATATACATACATACTATATTATACTTGATACATGTGGTGACTAAAGTTAGGTCGGCTCGTAGAGTACCCATGAGTTATTCACGAATGTGGGGGCTGAAGGGGCAGGTGCTTCCATCCAGGTAGTGGTTGACCTAGGTTCCCGGCGCCCCCCCGAGTGATACCTTGTGACGGAGCGACAGGGCAGGTTGAGACCACACAGGAGAGAGGTGGCCTGGTCCCTAGTCGTTGTCCACGGTTGTTTCAAAATAACACGCTTAACGAGATTTGGATATTTGATTCGAGTTGGTCTTTTGGCCTATACGCACTAACCAACTATGCGGGGACAGTTATGGGCGCTTGGCGTCATAGTATCAGCCGAACCTCTTCCGACGTCAGCGACTGAGCGGCATGCGCTGATACGTCTCCAACATATCTATAATTTTTTATTGTTCCATGCTATTATATTATCCATATTGGATGTTTTATATGCATTTTGGTACTAATTTATATCATTTTTTGTGACTAACCTATTAACCTAGTGCCTAGTGTCAGTTGTTGTTTTTTCCTTGTTTTTGCCTTCTACAGAAAATCAATATCAAACAGAGTCCAAATGGAATAAACTTTACGATGATTTTTCTTGGACTAGAAGAAACCCAGGAGACTTGGAGAGGAGGCTAGAAGACCTACGAGGAGGCAACGGGGGCGCGCCCCCAGGCTTGTGGGCCCCCCGTAGACCATCTAACCCTAATTCTTGCTCCATAAATACCCAAATATTCCCTCTACATCGGAAGCATCCATAAAAATATTTCTCTGCCACCGCAAGCTTCTATTCTCATGAGATCCCATCTTGGGGCCTTTTCTGGCACTCCGCCGGAGGGGGATTCGATCACGGAGGGCCTCTACACCAACCTGGCTTCCCTTCCAATGATGTTTGGGTAGTTTACCACAGACCTACGGGTCCATAGCTAGTAGCTAGATGGCTTATTCTCTCTCTCTTTGAACTTCAATACAATGTTCTCCTCGATGTTCCTGGAGTTCCATTCGATGTAATCTTCTTTTGTGGTGCGTTTTTTGAGATCCGATGAATTGTGGGTTTATGATCAGATTATCTATGAATATTATTTGAGTCTTCTCTGAACTCTTTTATGCATGATTAAGATAGCTTTGTATTTCTCTCCGATTTATTGATTTGGTTTGGCCAACTAGATTGATCTATCTTGCAATGGGAGAGGTGCTTTGTGATGGGTTCAATCTTGCGGTGTCCTCACCCAGTGACAGCAGGGGTAGCGAGGCACATATTGTATTGTTGCCACTAAGGATAAAAAGATGGGGTTTACATCATATTGCTTGAGTTTGTCCCTCTACATCATGTCATCTTGCTTAAAGTGTTACTCTGTTCTTTTGAACTTAATACTCTAGATGCAGGCAGGAGTCGGTCGATGTGTGGAGTAATAGTGGTAGATGCAAAATCGTTTCGGTCTACGTGTCATGGACGTGATGCCTATATTCATGATCATTGCCTTGGCTATAGTCATAACTATGGGCTTTTCTATCAATTGCTCAACAGTAATTTGTTTACCCACCGTATGTTTCCTTTCAAGAGAGAAGCCTCTAGTGAAACCTATGGCCCCCGGGTCTATTTCCATCATATATTTTCAGATCTATAAAACCAAAAATCCAAAAATAAATTGCTGCAATTTATTTATATTTACTTTATTTTGCCTTTTGTTTATCATTTATATATATATATATATATATATATATATATATATATATATATATATTAGATCTCACTCTTGCAAGTGACCGTGAAGGGATTGACGACCCCTTTTTTGCGTTGTGTGCAAGTGTTTGTTAGTTTGTGCAGGTGCATCTATTGGGGACTCCCTTGTACCTCCTACTGGATTGATACCTTGGTTCTTAACTGAGGGAAATACTTATCTCTACTTTATTGCATCGCCATTTCCTCTTCAAGGGAAAAAACAACGCAAGCTCAAGAAGTAGCAAACGCCCAGGTGGTCCGTGTAAAGAAACTGCCTTGTAGTGTAAGTTGCCAGGACTGATCCCGGTCGCCCTAGCAACGTGTATGAGTGCAATGGGCGATGGACCCAAGACCCCTGTGCGCTTAGGATGTAGACCGGCATGCTGGCCTCTCTGTTGAGCCTATGTAGGGCTATTATAACCCACAAGTATAGGGGATCGCAACAGTTTTTGAGGGTAGAGTATTCAACCCAAATTTATTGATTCGACACAAGGGGGGCCAAAGAATATTCTCAAGTATTAGCAGCTGAGTTGTCAATTCAACCATGCCTGGAAACTTAATATCTACAGCAAAGTGTTTAGTAGCAAAGTAATATGATAGTAGTGGTAACGGTAGCAAAAGGTAATAATAGCAAAAGTAATGTTTTTGGTATTTTGTAGTGATGATATCAATAGCAACGGAAAAATAAATAAGCGAAGAACAATATATGGAAAGCTCGTAGGCAATGGACCAGTGATGGAGAATTATGCCGGATGCGGTTCATCATGTAACAGTCATAACCTAGGGTGACACAGAACTAGCTCCAATTCATCAATGTAATGTAGGTATGTATTCCGAATATAGTCATACATGCTTATGGAAAAGAACTTGGATGACATCTTTTATCCTACCCTCCCGTGGCAGTGGGGTCCTAGTGGAAACTAAGGGATATTAAGGCCTCCTTTTAATAGAGTACTGGACCAAAGCATTAACACATAGTGAATACATGAACTCCTCAAACTACGGTTATCACCGGTAAGTATCCCGATTATTGTCACTTCGGGGTTAACAGATCATAACACATAATAGGTGACTATAGACTTGCAAGATAGGATCAAGAACTCTCATATATTGATGAAAACATAATAGGTTCAGATCTGAAATCATGGCACTCGGGCCCTAGTGACAAGCATTAAGCATAGCAAAGTCATAGCAACATCAATCTCAGAACATAGTGGATACAAGGGATCAAACCCAAACAAAACTAACTTGATTACATCATAAATCTCATTTAACCCATCATCGTCCAGCAAGCCTACGATGGAATTACTCACGCACGGCGGTGAGCATCATGAAATTGGTGATGGAGGATGGTTGATGATGACGATGGCGACGGATTCCCCTCTCTGGAGCCCCGAACGGACTCCAGATCAGCCCTCCCGAGAGGATTTAGGGCTTGGCGGCAGCACCGTATCGTAAAACGCGATGAATCCTTCTCTCTGATTTTTTTCTCCCCGAAAGCAAATATATAGAGTTGGAGTTGAGGTCGGAGGAGCTCCTGGGGGCCCACGGGGTAGGGGGCGATCCCTAGGGGGGCAGGCGCGCCCCCACCCTCGTGGACAGGTGGTGGGCCCCTGGTCTTCATATTTTGCAAGGATTTTTTATTATTTCCGAAAAGATGTTCCGTGAAGTTTTAGGTCATTCCGAGAACTTTTGTTTCTGCACATAAATAACACCATGGCAATTCTGCTGAAAACAGCGTCAGTCCGGGTTAGTTCCATTCAAATCATGCAAGTTAGTGTCCAAAACAAGGGCAAAAGTGTTTGGAAAAGTAGATACGACGGAGACGTATCAACTCCCCCAAGCTTAAACCTTTGCTTGTCCTCAAGCAATTTAGTTGATAAACTGAAAGTGATAAAGAAAAACTTTTACAAACTCTGTTTGCTCTTGTTGTTGTAAATATGTAAAGCCAGCATTCAAGTTTTCAGCAAAGATTATGACTAACCACATTCACAATAACGCTTAGGTCTCGAGTTTACTCATATCAATGGCATAATCAACTAGCGAGCAATAATAATAAATCTCGGGTGACAACACTTTCTCAAAACAATCATAATATGATATAACAAGATGGTATCTCGCTAGCCCTTTCTGAGACCGCAAAACATAAATGCAGAGCACCTTTAAAGATCAAGGACTAACTAGACATTGTAATTCATGGTAAAAGAGATCCAGTCAAGTCATACTCAATGTAAACTAACAGTAATGAATGCAAATGACAGCAGTGCTCTCCAACTGGTGCTTTTTAATAAGAGGATGACGACTCAACATAAAAGTAAATAGATAGGCCATTCGCAAAGGGAAGCAGGGATTTGTAGAGGTGCCAGAGCTCTGTTTTGAAATAGAGATGAATAATATTTTGAGCGGTATACTTTCATTGTCAACATAACAACCAAGAGATGGCGATATCTTCCATGTTACACACATTATAGGCAGTTCCCAAACAGAATGGTAAAGTTTATACTCCCCCTCCACCAACAAGCATCAATCCATGGCTTGCTCGAAACAACGAGTGCCTCCAACTAACAAGATTCCCAGGGGGGTTTTGTTTGCAATTATTTTGATTTGATTTGCATAAAGCATGGGACTGGGCATCCCGGTGACCAGCCACTTTCTCGTGAGTGAGGAGCAGAGTCCACTCCTCTTGAGAATAACCCGCCTAACATGGAAGATACGGACAACCCTAGTTGATACATGAGCTATTCGAGCATACAAAATAGGATATTTATTTGAAGGCTTAGAGTTTGGCACATACAAATTTACTTGGAACGGCAGGTAGATACCGTATATAGGTAGGTATGGTGGACTCATATGGAATAACTTTGGGGTTTATGGAGTTGGATGCACAAGCAGTATTCCCGCTTAGTACAGGTGAAGGCTAGCAAAAGACTGGGAAGCGACCAGCTAGGGAGCGACAACAGTCATGAACATGCATTAAAATTAATCAACACTGAATGCAAGCATGAGTAGGATACAATCCACTATGAACATAAATATCGTGAAGGCCATGTTGATTTTGTTTCAACTACATGCGTGAACATGTGCCAAGTCAAGTCACTTAAATCATTCAGAGGAGGATACCACCCTATCATACCACATCACAACCATTTTAATAGCTTGTTGGCACGCAAGGTAAACCATTATAAGATCCTAGCTAATCAAGCATGGCACAAGAAACTATGATCTCTAGTTGTCATTGCAGACATGTTTATTCATAATAGGCTGAATCAGGAATGATGAACTAATCATATTTACAAAAACAAAAGAGGTTGAGTTCATACCAGCTTTTCTCATCTCTGTCAGTCCATCATATATCGTCATAATTGCCTTTCACTTGCACAACCGAACGATGTGAATAATAATAATAGTGCACGTGCATTGGACTAAGCTGGAATCTGCGAGCATTCAATAAATAGGAGAAGACAAGGCAATATGGGCTCTTTTGTCAGATCAACAATTATGCATATAAGAGCCACTTCAACAATTTAATTATGGTCTTCTCCTATCGACCCCCAAAGAAAAGAAAAGAAATAAAACTATTTACACAGGAAAGCTCCCAATAAGTAAAAGAAGAACAGGAAATCTTTCTGGGTTTTCTTTCTAATTACTACTACAAGCATGGAAAGTAAACTAATTAAAATCTACAACTAATTTTTTGGTTTTTCTTAAGGTTTATTAAACACACAAGAAGAAAACATAAAAAGCAAATAAACTAGCATGGATGATACAATGAAAAAGTATGAGCACCGACGTCTAGCAATGAGTGTGTGAACATGAATGTAATGTTGGTGAGAAATACGTACTCCCCAAAGCTTAGGATTTTGGCCTAAGTTGGTCTATGGCCACGGCTGGGCTGGCGGATATCCATAATAATAGTTGGGGTCATACTGAGATCCAGCGGCTATCGCCTCCTGAGCTGCAGCGTGGCGACGAGCAGCCTCAGCCCTCCTCTCGTACTCATCTGCCTCCTCTCTGGTAATAACATATCTTCCTTTTGCCTGGTAATCAAAGAAGGCAGGAGCAGGGAGAGTAATACGGACAGCATGCCGTCTATCAAAGCTTAGTCGATACTGGAGAGGTGATTCACTCCTCTCAACAAACTGGTGGTGAACCATAGCATTAAAATCTAGGTAAGCGGGAGGCAATTCAATATCATCCTCGCGTATGGTTACACCAAGAAAATCAGCTAAGCGGGTTGCATAAATTCCACCAAAGAAATCTCCATTAAATCTATTAAGATGCAACCTACGTGCAACAATGGCTCCCAAATTATAAGATTTATCTCCTAACACGGCACTCCTAAGAATATGGAGGTCAGGGACACACATGTGGCATGCCTCATATTTACCATTAATGCATCTACCTATGAAGAGAGAAAAATAATGTATAGCAGGAAAATGAATGCTCCCTATGGTAGCTTGTGTTATATTTCTAGATTCCCCCACACTTATGCTAGCAAGAAAATCTCTAAATTCAGATTTGCGGGGTTCCCTGATACTACCCCATTGTGGAAGCTTGCAAGCAGTGGTAAAATCCTCTAAATCCATAGTGTAAGAATTTTCATAAAGATCAAACAGGACAGTTGGAGAATTACGTGAAGATGAAAATTCAAACCTCCTCACAAAGGTACTAGTGAGATAGTGGTACTGGCGGCACTTTTCTTCCTCGAAGCTCACAAGATCGGCGTTACGCAAATATGCGTTAAATTCTTCCTTAATTCCCGCTCAATCCATAAAGTTTCCCGAAGGCCGTTCACAAGGACGCACTGGAGCATCTCTTGGTGGCTCTTCATCAGCATCATGCATTGCAAGCCTGGGTCCTTGCTTCCTTGAAGAACCACCTTGGTATATTTTCCTAATCATATTTCTTCCTCTGAAAAATTTCTAAATTTTTTAGTAACTTCAAAATAAAAGTAAACCAAACTCAACAAAATTGATAGCAACTACTCCTACAAGTGCCTAGAGCCTATATCATGCATCAAAACTACTTGGAACCATATAAATTTGACATGCAAGCTCAAGAACATGGTCACCTAGACAGCACAAATTTGCAATGAATAAAGCACTAGAACAAAAACTAATTGGACCAATGGAGGAGTCACATACCAAGGAACAATCTCCCCAAGCAGTTTTGTGAGAGGTGCTTTGAGCAATGGGATCGAAAATGGCAGCAAAACGAGCTTGGACTCGGGTTTGAGCTGGATATTCGTGTTTGTGGGAGGAAGAAGGAGTGTGTGGGTGAAAGGATAAGTGGAGGAGGGCCACCGTGGGCCCACGAGGCAGGGGACGCGCCCAGGGGGTAGGGCGCGCCCCTGACCCTCGTGGCCAGGTGCCAGCTCCTCCTGATGTGTTCTCAGTGCCAAATATTCTCAAATATTCCAGAAAAAACATATTTAAATTTTAGGGCATTTGGAGAAATTTTATTTTCGCGGTATTTTTATATTGCACGGGTAATTCAGATAACAGACAGAAAAATACTATTTTTATTTTATTTGAAATAAATAACAGAAAGTCAAAGTGGGGTACAAAAGGTTGTGCCTTCTAGTTTCATCCATCTCATGCTCATCAAAAGGAATCCACTAACAAGGTTGATCAAGTCTTGTTAACTCATTCCGAATAACATGGAACCGGAGAAATTTCGAATAACACTATGTTACCTCAATGGGGATATGCACATCCCCAATAATAAGAATATCATATTTCTTCTTGACAGTAGGAAGAGGAAATTCAAAATCTCCAAATATAATAGATGGAATTTTTCCAATAGAGTTGATACTATGAACTTGAGGTTGTTTCCTCGGAAAGTGTATCGTATGCTCATTGCCATTAACATGAAAAGTGACATTGCCTTTAGTGCAATCAATAACAGCCCCTGCAGTATTCAAAAAGGGTCTTCCAAGAATAATAGACATACTATCGTCCTCGGGAATATCAAGAATAACAAAGTCCATTAAAATAGTAACATTTGCAACTACAACAGGCACATCCTCACAAATACCGACAGGTATAGAAGTAGATTTATCATCCATTTGCAAAGATATTTCAGTAGGTGTCAACTTATTCAAATAAAGTCTACAATATAAAGAGAGAGGCATAACACTAACACCGGCTCCAAGATCACATAAAGCAGTTTTAACATAGTTTCTTTTAATGGAGCATGGTATAGTTGGTACATTGGGATCTCCTAGTTTCTTAGGTATTCCACCCTTAAAAGTATAATTAGCAAGCATGGTGGAAATTTCAGCTTCCGGTATCTTTCTTTTATTTGTAACAATATCTTTCATATACTTAGCATAAGGATTCATTTTGAGCATATCAGTTAATCGCATACGCAAAAACATAGGTCTAATCATTTCAGCAAAGTGCTCAAAATCCTCATCATCCTTTTTCTTGGATGGTTTGGGAGGAAAAGGCATGGGTTTCTGAACCCAAGGCTCTCTTTCTTTACCATGTTTCCTAGCAACAAAGTCTTTCTTATCATAACATTGATTCTTTGATTGTGGGTTATCAAGATCAATAGCAGGTTCAATTTCTACATCATTATCATTACTAGGTTGAGCATTATCATGGACATTATCCTTAACATTATCACTAGTTTTAGGTTCATTACCAGATTGTGTTTCAGCATCAGAGATAGAAATATCATTTGGATTCTCAGGTGTTTCAGTAATAGGTTCACTAGAAGCATGCAAAGTCCTATCATTTTTGTTTTTCTTCCTTTTAGAAGGACTAGGTGCATCCATATTATTTCTCTGAGAATCTTGCTCAATTCTCTTAGGGTGGCCTTCAGGATACAAAGGTTCCTGAGTCATTCTACCACCTCTAGTCATAACTCTAACAGCGTTATCATTTTTCTTACTATTCAATTCATTGAGCAAATCATTTTGAGCTTTAAGTACTTGTTCTACTTGAGTGGTAACCATAGAAGCATGTTTACTAATAAGTTTAAGTTCACCTTTGACATTAGCCATATAACCACCCAAGGGTTCAAGCATATTTGAATTGTATTTCAATTGTCTACCGAAATAAGCATTGAAGTCTTCTTGCTTAGCCATAAATTTATCAAACTCATCTAAGCATGGGCTAGCAAATTTAGTAAATGGGATTTGAGCTTTATCATATCTATAGAGAGAATTTACCTTTACTACTTGTGTCGGGTTATCAGGACCATGAGTTTCTTCAATAGGTGAAGGATTAAGATCATATGTTTCTTCAACATGCGGTAAATTAAGACCGTGTATTTCTTCAATAGGAGGTAAATTCTTAACATCTTCAGCTTTAATACCTTTTTCTTTCATAGATTTCTTTGCCTCTTGCATATCTTCAGGACTGAAAAATAGAACACCTCTCTTCTTCGGAGTTGGTTTAGGAATAGGCTCAGGAAGTATCCAATTATTTTCATTGGTCAACATATTATTCAATAGAATTTCAGCTTCATCCGGTGTTCTTTTCCTGAAAACAGAACCAGCACAACTATCCTGGTAATCTCTGGAGGCATCAGTTAGTCCATTATAAAAGATATCAAGTATTTCATTTTTCTTAAGAGGATGATCAGGCAAAGCATTAAGTAACTTGAGAAGCCTCCCCCAAGCTTGCAAGAGACTCTCTTCTTCAATTTTCACAAAATTATATATATCCCTTAAAGTAGCTTGTTTCTTATGAGCAGGGAAATATTTAGCAGAGAAGTAATAAATCATATCCTGGGGACTACGCACACAACCAGGATTAAGAGAATTAAACCATATCTTAGCATCACCCTTTAATGAGAACAGAAATATTTTAAGGATATAAAAGTAGCGAGTTCTCTCATCATTAGTGAACAGGGTGGCTATATCATTTAATTTAGTAAGATGTGCCACAACAGTTTCAGATTCATAGCCATGAAAAGGATCAGATTCAACCAAAGTAATTATACCAGGATCAACAGAGAAGTCATAATCCTTATCAGTAACAAAGATAGGTGAAGTAGCAAAAGCAGGGTCAGGTTTCATCCTAGCATTTAGAAATTGCTTATTCCATTTAGCTAATAACCTCTTAAGTTCGTATCTATCTTTGCAAGCTAAAACAGCTAGAGCAGCTTCTTTTTCAAAAACATAACCCTCAGGAATAATAGGTGAGCCTTCATCATCACTTTCATCAGTATTATCAGATTCAATATTTTCATTCTCTCTAACCCTAGCAAGTTGTTCATCAAGAAATTCACCAAGTGGCACAGTAGTATCAAGCATAGAAGTAGTTTCATCATAAGTATCATGCATAGCAGAAGTGGCATCATCAATAACATGCGACATATCAGAACGAATTGCAGAAGCAGGTTTAGGTGTCGCAAGCTTACTCAAAACAGAAGGTGAATCAAGTGCAGAGCTAGATGGCAGTTCCTTACCTCCCCTCGTAGTTGAGGGATAAATCTTGGTTTTTGGATCTCTCAAGTTCTTCATAATGATAAGTAGGTATAAATCCCAAGTGACTCAAAGAATAGAGCTATGCTCCCCGGCAACGGCGCTAGAAAATAGTCTTGATAACCCACAAGTATAGGGGATCGCGACAGTTTTCGAGGGTAGAGTATTCAACCCACATTTATTGGTTCGACACAAGGGGAGCCAAAGAATATTCTCAAGTATTAGCAACTGAGTTGTCAATTCAACCACACCTGGAAACTTAATATCTGCAGCAAAGTGTTTAGTAGCAAAGTAATATGATAGTAGTGGTAATGGTAGCAAAAGGTAATTAATGATAGCAAAAGTAATGTTTTTGGTATTTTGTAGTGATGATATCAATAGCAACGGAAAAATAAATAAGCGAAGAACAATATATGGAAAGCTCGTAGGCAATGGATCAGTGATGGAGAATTATGTCGGATGCGGTTCATAATGTAACAGTCGTAACCTAGGGTGACACAGAACTAGCTCCAATTCATCAATGTAATGTAGGCATGTATTCCAAATATAGTCATGTGTGCTTATGGAAAAGAACTTGCATGGCATCTTTTGTCCTACCCTCCTGTGGCAACGGGGTCCTAGTGGAAACTAAGGGATACTAAGGCCTCCTTTTAATAGAGTACCGGACCAAAGCATTAACACATAGTGAATACATGAACTCCTCAAACTACGGTCATCACGGGTAAGTATCCCGATTATTGTCACTTCAGGGTTAACGGATCATAACACATAATAGGTGACTATAGACTTGCAAGATAGGATCAAGAACTCTCATATATTGATGAAAACATAATAGGTTCAGATCTAAAATCATGGCACTCGGGCCCTAGTGACAAGCATTAAGCATAGCAAAGTCATAGCAACATCAATCTCAGAACATAGTGGATACTAGGGATCAAACCCTAACAAAACTAACTCAATTACATGATAAATCTCATCCAACCCATCACCGTCCAGCAAGCCTATGATGGAATTACTCACGCATGGCGGTGAGCATCATGAAATTGGTGATGGAGGAAGGTTGATGATGACGATGGCGATGGATTCCCCTCTCCGGAGCCCCAAACGGACTCCAGATCAGCCCTCCCGAGAGGTTTTAGGGCTTGGCGGTGGCTCCGTATCGTAAAACGCGATGAATCCTTCTCTCTGATTTTTTTCTCCCCGAAAGCAAATATATAGAGTTGGAGTTGAGGTCGGAGGAGCTCTAGGGGGCCCACGAGGTAGGGGGCGCGCCCCCCACCCTCGTGGACAGGTGGTGGCCCCCCTGGTCTTCATCTTTTGCAAGGATTTTTTACTATTTCCGAAAAGATGTTCCGTGAAGTTTCAGGTCATTCTGAGAACTTTTTTTCTGCACATAAATAACACCATGGCAATTCTGCTGAAAACAGCGCCTGTCCGGGTTAGTTCCATTCAAATCATGCAAGTTAGAGTCCAAAACAAGGGCAAAAGTGTTTGGAAAAGTAGATACGATAGAGACGTATTAGGCTACGACCTGTTGATCTTTCAAGGGCGGGTATGACCAAGGAAAGTGTGCCCGACCAAAGGGATCGAGCGTGTTGGGCAATATGGTGCACCCCAGCAGGGAAGATTGATCTATTCGAATAGCCGTGTCCACGGTAATAGGACGACTTAGAGTTGTATTCCGACCTCTGACAACTAGAACCGGATACTTAATAAAACACACCCAGATAAGTGCTAGACACAACCCGGTGATCGCTCTCTCATAGGGTGATGAAGAGAGGATCGCTGGGTAGGATTTATGCTATACGATGATACTTGATACATACCAGCTACTCTCTTCTATATGCTTCAAGATGGAGGCTGCCAGAAGCGTAGTCTTTGATAGGACTAGATTCCCCCGCTCTTTTTCTGGGATTCTGCAGTTTAGTCCACATATACTACCCATTTCATTGATACCGATGCATATGTAGTGTGGATCCTTGCTTGTGAGTACTTTGGATGAGTACTCACGGTTGCTTTGCTCCCTCCTTTCACCCTTTCCCATTCTTCTCGGATGCCGCAACCAGATGGTGGAGCCCAGGAGCTAGATGCCATTGACGACGACTTCTACTACATCGACGGAGCCTACTACTATGTGCAGGCCACCAACGACCAGGAGTAGTTTAGGAGGATCCTAGGCAGGAGGCCCGTGCCTCTTCGATCTGTACCCATGTTTGTGCTAGCCATCTTATGGAACCTTGTTTAACTTATGTCTGTACTCAGATATTGTTGCTTCCACTGACTCGTTTGTATTGAGCTTATGTATTCAAGCCCTCGAGGCCCCTGGCTTGTAATATGAAGCTTATATGACTTAATTTGTGTTTAGAGTTGTTTTGTGATATCTTCTCGTGAGTCCCTAATCTTGATCATACATGTTTGCGTGTATGATTAGTTTAGATTGAATCGAGGAGCGTCACAGGAGAGTGCAAACGCAATGAAGATGCGGAGATTTTTGGCGTGGTTCCAATAGGTGGTGCTATCGTACACCCAAGTTGATGGAGACTTCAACCCACGAAGGATAACGGATGCGCGAGTCCACGGAGGGCTCCACCCACGAAGGGTCCACGAAGATGCAATCTTGTCTATCCCACCATGGCCATCGCCCATGAAGGACTTGCCTCACTTGGGTAGATCTTCACGAAGTAGGCGATCTCCTTGCCCTTACAAACTTCTTGGTTCAACTCCACATCATGTCGGAGGCTCCCAAGCGACACCTAACCAATCTAGGAGACACCACTCTCCAAAAGGTAATAGACGGTGTGTTGATGATGAACTCCTTGCTCTTGTGCTTCAAATGATAGTCTCCCCAACACTCAACTCCCCCTCACAGATTTATCTATGGTGGAAGAAGGATTTGAGTGGAAAGCAACTTAGGAAAGGCTAGAGATCAAGGTTCAAGTGGTAGGAATGGAATCTCTTGATCTCAACACATGAGTATGTGGTTCTCTCTCAGAAAATGAGTAGTGAAAGTGTAGGCATGTTCTGATGGCTCTCTTACTAAGTAAGAGGGGGGCGACGGAGGGGTATATATAGCCTCCACACAAAATCCAATAATTACACATTTTTGACTCAACTCGATGGCACCGATCAGAAATCTCGGTGGCACCGACGTGTGTAAAAGATATGAACGTTACGAGTCTCGGTGGGACCGACGGAAACATCTCGAAGGGATCGATGTGCAATGGCAAAGGCAACCCTTGTTTCGGTGGCACCGATTGCTTCAACTAGGTAGGACCAAAGTGAAGCAATAAGGCAACAAAAAGGTTGGGAAGCCATCTTGGTGGGACCGATCGCAAAACTCGGTGAGACCGAAATAATTGCAACTAGTTACGCAAGGTTTGGCAGGCCATCTCGACGGGACTGATTGCAAAACTCGGTAAGACCGAAATAATTGCGACAAGTTATAGAGAGTTGGGCAAGCCATTCCGATGGGACCGAGAACCATATCGATGGATCTGATTTGTTAGGGTTTGGCTGCGGGAGTGTCCAGATGAACTCGATGGGTCTAGATGGGGAAGTTTCAGTGGGCCAAGTTGGAGTGTAAGGTTTTGGACAGATTTGGATAGAGAAAGTGGTTGAAGGTTTTGGAGCAATATCAATAAGCACTTGAGAAAATAGATCATTAAACACCACCTCATCCCATTTTAATAGTATTGGCTTTCCTATGGACTCAATGTGATCTTGGATCACTTAACCAAAAATGTAGAGTATTGAACTTCTGCCAATCCATGTCCTTGGCATTTTGAAGGAGGGTCCACATCCTCTTGTCCTTGCCATGCCAGAATTGAACTTGTCTGAAATATACTAGGTAGAACTATTAGTCCAACGAAAGATATGTTGACATTAATTACCAAAACCACCAAGGGAGCACGTGTGCTTTCAATCTCCCCCTTTTTGGTAATTGATGAAAACATACATCAAAATTGTAAGTAATGATATGATGAAGAGAATGTTAAAGCTTCGAGGAAGCATGTAACCAGCATAAGCTCCCCCTACATGTGCGCAGTCATGTATTTGATAGAATTTGAAGATATGTGAATGCACAACATGGCAGAATGAGTAATGAGTTACATGTATCTTGGCTATATGCAACAGAGCAAAGTAAAGATGAAAATGTACCATCATGTTTATGATCCCCTCCTGCAAACAATATGTGCAAAAGCAAGATATCATCATGCACATGATTGAGATGCATATACTCACCTTATGGTCCTTGAGCTGGTTCTTGAAGAAATAAGCTTGAGCAAACAAGGTTAGATAACACAAGAGAACTTCAAACGAGAAAGAGGCTTCAATATCCACAAGGATAATGGGATGACATGTAATTGATAAGCATCACTGAGTGAGTACTCTGTTGAAGACCGAACCTCCCGTGATCAGTGGCATGAAGATCTCACTGAGCATTGACGACAGCTAGTTGGGCGACAATGTGTTACATTTCTTTAATTCATTATTTTCTACTTGAATAATTTGTTTCATTTGGATGATTTGTTGTATTTAGATGAATTGTTTGTACTAGTTTATAGTTGTTTCCGTTCATACCAAATTAGACTAGCACGGTAGATAGAAGAAAACTGAAAAAACATCACGAGATATAGCGACTTCATGTTTGCCCACAGGCTCCGCAGCGTTAAGAAAAACTAGATGATGCCCCGCACGTTGTTGCGGGAATGTTCTGCAATATTTTAATGAGGATTTTGTTATATGATACATGAATATTCAAAATAATACTTTTTTAAAGTATATAAGAATTAAATGTAAATAGCATAATAGGGTGGAATTTTACATGCATGCATGTTTGCATGTTGAAGTGGATTTTTAATATGCATAGTTGCATGTTGAGGTGGGCCTTTTCCTATGCATGTTAAATGATGAGGTGACATGCTTGCACGTTGAGAGAAATATATTAGTGGGGCTAGCTATTTAGATATAGAAGATGAAGCATCATTCAAAACCGTTTGGGAGGTTGTAGATATAAATGACGATTACCTTGCTAAAGTTGCCCCAGGGTCATGTGAAATCCAATAAATTCCCTCATCAAAGAAGAAAAAGAACCCAAAACAGTACCAGACCACTCACACTCAAATCAAAAGAGTCAACCACTCCTGTTTCAGTGCATGGAACACCAACATACACATGCCAGACACAAACATCATGTTCTTAAATTGGTGGCTGGATCAAAGGAGGCGATTCACTGGGAGGACCAAGAGAAGCATAGACTCAATAGTTATTCTCATTGCATGGGCGCTCTGGAAGCAACGCAATGCTCGTGTC
Source organism: Triticum dicoccoides (assembly GCF_002162155.2). Lineage (NCBI taxonomy): Eukaryota > Viridiplantae > Streptophyta > Magnoliopsida > Poales > Poaceae > Triticum > Triticum dicoccoides. The sequence continues at coordinate 457,540,638 of NC_041384.1, read as the reverse complement.
TTCAACAACAAGTCGAGACAGAGATCTCCACTACAGCTTAGAGATGACATTCAAGAGGAGATTGAAGATTGGATGAAGGCCGGTCTTGTCGGTGTTCTGGGAATGGGGGTCCCCAGACTTGCCTGCCTGCGGCCCGCAGCGTGGCTCCACCAGCGGCCCCGTACGACCCATCTTCACCAGCAAAACATTCAAGACCCTCACGAGGGACCAAGCCTCGCGAGGCGGACGACGCAAGACCTCCTCAGGGGCGGCCTCACCAGGGCTGGCTCACGAGGGGCAGAGAGATCAAGGCAAGGGACACCTCGCGAGGTTCCTGTGATGCAAGCCATGACAACTGGCGCCAGGCGGGCGCCAGCGCGCGCAATGTCCTCATTTCCTCTTTGGTGCTAAAGGGGCAAGAGCGGACAAGGAGTCCCGAGGCATCAGGCAAAGGTTTCCATATCGGTGCAACAAGACCAGGACCAGCAGGACGGCAAGATGGAGGTCATCGTGGAGCCCAGGACGGCGTCACCACCAGAGCCCTTGGTAGGCGAAAACCACTTTTGTCAGGATAGCTTGTACTAGTTGTCTCCCCTTCAAATTTGTCCGTTGTGGGATCCCTTCTCGCTCAATATTTGGGAAGAGGACCAGGGCCTCTATAAGTAGGACTAGCCACCACCATGGGAGGGGGATTCAATATTCAACCACACAAGCACACCAAGCACAAGAACACCTCTCCTCGCGAGGCTGTTCTTCCCTTGTATTGTTTGTTCTCAGCCCAAGAGGCAATCTACCACACCACACTGGAGTAGGGTATTACACCACAACAGTGGCCCGAACCAGTATAAATCTTGTGTGTCATGTTCTTTGGGTTCGTCGAGCTAGGCCGTGAGATCATAGAGTGTGCGAGCTAGAGAGGGGGAGAGATCTTCGTGCGCACCCCAGTGTTCGAACCTCAAGGGTTTTGCCAGAACCCGAAATCTGACATTTGGCGCACCAGGTAGGGGTGCGCCAAAGCTTTCCCCTTCGTCGATCCGCGCTTCATCGCTTCGCCAAGTTCATGGCCGACGCTCGCCGTGCCAGCGCTGAGCGTCGGGCCGCTCTCGCCACCCGTGTCGCTCAGACTGACCCTGTTGGCGGACCTCCCCGTCGTTCTCCGTCACCCGCCGCCAACGCCGCCACCGGCCCGGCGACAAACGAGCAGCAAGCCTCTTCACTGCACCCCTTGCAGCGAGATGGTCGCACCGCCACCCTGTCGCTGACTCCGGTCGTCTCATCCTCTCACGCTCGCTGCGCCCCCACGGACGCGCAGGCCGCGCTGCTCATGGCACGCGAGTTCCTGCGCTACCGCCCGGTCGACGACCTCTATGAGGACTGGTTGGACCCCATCGCCGAGCTCGTCAGCGCCGCGGGGGCTTCTAGCACCATCCCTCTTGCTGCCTCGCCCGCCCCCGGCTGCGGGCGATGTGGCTCACGAAGCGCCTCCACCTCCTCAGCACCAAGATGGCACCCTCGCACCGAGGCGCGCGGCTCAGGGAGCGCCTCAGCCTCCCCCGCGTCAATACAGCATCCTCACTCCAAGATGCGCGGCCCAGCGGCGTGATCCTTCGCGCCGTGTGCCCGCGCATGAAGAAAGAAGTTGCCAGGAGGTTCCCCGTCCACAAGAAGATGCTCCACCTCTTCCGACACCACCACGCCAGGACCGCTTGCTGTGGCAGGGCCACGTGCCACTTTCCATGGAAGCACAGGGACGCCAAGGTCAAGCCCCGCCTCCATGACGGGCCCCGGTGGCCATGGTGGGCTGCCGTGCCTTCACTCCTGAGCTGCGTAGCATCGTCTGGCCGGGCAAGTTCAAGCCGGATCTGCCTCCTCGCTACGACGACACCCCTGACCCTACGGAGTTTCTGCAGCTCTACGAGCTGAGCATCGAAGCAGCCAACGGCGACGAAAAGGTCATGGCGAACTGGTTTAACATGGCTCTCAATGACGACGCGTGCTCATGGCTCCTGAACCTGCCCCCAGGCTCGATTTCCTCCTGGGATGAGATGCGCAGCCACTTCATCGCCAACTTCCATGGCACTCGCGACCGCCCAAGGTCACGGGTGACCTGCGCTGCATCAAGCAACAACCAGGAGAAACCCTGCAGAAGTACATCCAGTGCTTCAACAGTGCATGTATCAAGATCCCCAAGGTAACGGATGAGGCCATCATCTCGGCGTTTTCCGACGGCGTCTGCGACGTCAAGATGAAGGAGGAGCTCGCCTGTCGGTGTCAAAACCGGCGGATCTTGGGTAGGGGGTTCCGAACTGTGCGTCTAAGGCAGATGGTAACAGGAGGCAGGGGACACGATGTTTACCCAGGTTTGGGCCCTCTTGATGGAGGTAATACCCTACGTCCTGCTTGATTGATCTTGATGATATGAGTATTACAAGAGTTGATCTACCACGAGATCGTAGAGGCTAAACCCTAGAAGCTAGCCTATGGTATGATTGTTGTTGTCCTATGGACTAAACCCTCTGGTTTATATAGACACCGGAGGGGGCTAGGGGTTACACGGAGTCGGTTACAAGGGAGGAGATCTACATATCCGTATTGCCAAGCTTGCCTTCCACACCAAGGAAAGTCCCATCCGGACACAGGATGAAGTCTTCAATCTTGTATCTTCATAGTCTAACAGTCCGGCCAAAGGATATAGTCCGGCTGTCCAGAGACCCCCTAATCCAGGACTCCCTCATCGCCATCCATGAGAAGCTGTGCATGACCTTGAAGTTGTTCAACATAGCAACCAAGTGTGCGAGGGCTGAGGAGGGGCGTCTCTCCCTCCTCGAGCTCCCCACCGTGGATCCAGAGAAGAAGAAGGCCAAGGTCAAGGACGTCAAGCGCAAGGGGGTGGTCGTGCTCGCAGCAGAACCGGACACCAAGCGCGGGCGAAATCTTCCCGGGTCGTCAAAGGGCAGCCGTACGTTCTGCGCCTTCCACAACGCGTGCACACACAACACCAACGATTGTCAAGAGCTCAGGGCCATTCGAGATGGACGCTTCGGTCGACGCCCCGAGCGCAACGACTAGGGCTACGGCTGAGGAGGTGGATGAGGTGGAGGACATTGGGACGACCGTTGGCCCCGCCAAGAGTGGCGCGACCAGCCTCGTGAGGATCGTTGGCAGGACCAGCCTCGCGAGAGCGCCTGGAGGGACTAGCCTCGTGAGGATCGTCCTCAAGGCAACCCTGGTCTCCCTCCGCCGCCGCCTCCAAGAAGGAACGATGACCATCAACGGGATGAAGGGGCTGGGGGCTTCCAGGAGCCGCGCGCTATTGCCTGCATCTTGGGTGGCGCTCAGGCCCCAGCCTCCCAGCGCATCTTCAAGCAGTTCTCCCACAGAGTGAGTGCAGCCCTCCCCAAGCTCGAGGCTACGCGCCCGCTCAGGTGGTCCAAGTACGACATCACCTTTAGCTCGGTGGACTGCTACCTCTTGAGCACTGCGTTGGTTTTCCCTTGAAGAGGAAAGGGTGATGCAGCAAAGTAGCATAAGTATTTCCCTCAGTTTTTGAGAACCAAGGTATCAATCCAGTATGAGGCTAAGCGCGAGTCCCTCGCACCTACGCAAAACAAAAAAATCCTCGCAACCAACGCGATAAGGGGTTGTCAACCCCTACACGGTCACTTATGAGAGTGAGATCTGATAGATATGATAAGATAATATTTTTGGTATTTTTATGATAAAGATGCAAAGTAAAATAAAAGGAAATGAAAATAACTAAGTGTTGGAAGATTAATATGATGGAAGATAGACCCAGTGGTCATAGGTTTCACTAGTGGCTTCTCTCAAGAGCATAAGTATTTTATGGTGGGTGAACAAATTACTGTTGAGCAATTGACAGAATTGAGCATAGTTATGAGAATATCTAGGTATGATCATGTATATAGGCATCACGTCCGAGACAAGTAGACCGACTCCTGCCTGCATCTACTACTATTACTCCACACATCGACCGCTATCCAGCATGCATCTAGAGTATTAAGTTCATAAGAATAGAGTAACGCTTTAAGCAAGATGACATGATGTAGAGGGATAAATTCATGCAATATGATAAAAACCCCATCTTTTTATCCTCGATGGCAGCAATACAATACGTGCCTTGCTGCCCCTACTATCACTGGGAAAGGACACCGCAAGATTGAACCCAAAGCTAAGCACTTCTCCCATTGCAAGAAAGATCAATCTAGTAGGCCAAACCAAACTGATAATTCGAAGAGACTTGCAAAGATAACCAATCATACATAAAAGAATTCAGAGAAGATTCAAATATTGTTCATAGATAAACTTGATCATAAACCCACAATTCATCGGTCTCAACAAACACACCGCAAAAGAAGATTACATCGAATAGATCTCCACGAGAGAGGGGGAGAACTTTGTATTGAGATCCAAAAAGAGAGAAGAAGACATCTAGCTAATAACTATGGACCCGAAGGTCTGAAGTAAACTACTCACACATCATCGGAGAGGCTATGGTGTTGATGTAGAAGCCCTCTGTGATCGATGCCCCCTCCGGCGGAGCTCTGGAACAGGCCCCACGATGGGATCTCGTGGATACAGAAAGTTACGGTGATGGAATTGGGGTTTTGGCTCCATTTCTGATCGTTTGGGGGTACGTAGGTATATATAGGAGGAAGGAGTACGTCG
>NC_041384.1:457519120-457535545 GCF_002162155.2 Triticum dicoccoides | reverse complement strand
AGGCGCGCCCCCTACCTCATGGCTTCCCTATTGGTTGCTTGACGTAGGGTCCAAGTCTCCTGGATCATGTTCGTTCCGAAAATCACGTTCCTGAAGGTTTCATTCCATTTGGACTCCGTTTGATATTCTTTTTCTGCGAAACTCTGAAATAGGCAAAAAACAGCAATTCTGGGTTGGGCCTCCGGTTAATAGGTTAGTCCCAAAAATAATATAAAAGTGAATAATAAAGCCCAATAATGTCCAAAACAGAAGATAATATAGCATGGAGCAATCAAAAATTATAGATACGTTGGAGACGTATCACGGACCAGCTCAAATGCGCGGCAACCGCTGGCGTCCTCCCGATGCTTTGTTCACCCATCATCAGCAATGTCCAAGTCACCAAGACCCTCATCGAAGGCGGTGCAGGACTCAGTGTCCTGTCCGTCGAAACGTTCGATAGCCTTCAAGTGCCATACGATCAACTCCAGCCCACCAAGCCTTTCTGAGGAGTGACAGACGGCTCCACCACCCCGATAGGGCAAGTTCGCCTCCTTGTCACCTTCGGTCAGCGCGACAACTACCACACCGAGCTCGCCGACTTCGATGTCGCCCACATCCGCCTGTCGTACAACGCCATCCTCGGGTACCCAGCACTGGCCAAATTCATGGCAGTCACCCACCATGGCTACAACGTCCTCAAAATGCCGGGAAGCGGAAGAATCATCACGGTCCCCTGCGAAGAAAGAGACACGGTGTGCTCCCTCGAGCGCGCCTTCCAAGCTGCATCAACTGAAGGCCCTGACAGCGTGGGTGCGCAGTACCCTCCTAAGGCCAACCCCAAGAAGAAGAAGAAGCTACTCCGCACTAGACCTCAGGGGAGCGGTACCTCCAGCGGCGCCACTTCGGGATCCGCACCAGCGCCTGAGGCACCTCCTTCCCTCGCATAGGGAGGCACGCCTGGCGCCCTCCTCGGGCAGGGCTCGGGGGCTCTCTTCTGGAGGGCCTCGGACCTGGCCAACATCACGAGGGAGGCGCTCGGGCACCACGTGGAGGCGTGCTTCGCGGCACGTTTCCCTCAGGAGGACACCGGACGAGGAGCGCCCGACGCTCAGGAGTTCATCACCAAGGCATCTCAGGAGCTTCAGGAAGCAAGAGCAATACGCAGCGACCGCTGCCCACCTAGCGTTGCTCCCCACCTAGGCGAGGGTGGTGAGCTGCACATTTGCATCGACATCCCAAGACTCACCAGGGCCGCATCTCAGGAGCGCTTCTGGCCTTCACGCGCTGGCCGATGTAAGGGCCTGCCTCACAGCTACGTTCGCATGTTGTTCGGCCTGCCGAGCATGGCCGGCGCCTTCCAGCGCAGTCTGCGGAGCATCCTGACAGGTCAGGAGGCCAGGCACCACGCAGTCCTGGCGGAGATGGAGACGGTCCTCCGGAGGCCACCTGAGCCTCCAGAGCCTCCCGAGGCTCGGGGTCTCGGCGGCTCATGAGGAGAAACTTCTTTGCTACATGTCTTCAGCTGCCCCAACACTCCTTCGGCACACAAACCAGGTGATATCTTTCCAAGTTCATTCAGCTGGGAGCGCCCCTTGGGCTGCATCATCCCCAGGCCGCTTGGGTCCATCCCTGCGATATGTATCCGCTTGCATCTTTTAGTTCACTTTGCTGGGAGCACCCCACGGGCTGCATCAACCCCAGGCCGCTCGGGTCCAACCCAGTGGGATGTATCGTTCTCGCATCTGCCTAAGCTAGTTGCTTTTCATGCATAATCTATCTACGGTTATCACCTGCTTGATTTTCACCCACCATGGGAGCCACGCGCCAATCGTCTTTCTTCATGATCCTTCGCATAAGAAGGCTAGGCACGATGTCTGTGCTCAGGCCCATCCCTGCAACGTTGATAAATCCAACGGCTAAGCTTTGTCTGGCGGGCCGGTCCCGTTCACGTCACCTCCTGGGGTCGTTGGTGCTTGGCCTTCTCGTGCGATAGCCTCAGGAAATCCACTCGGCGCAGGTTGTCTAACCATCTCGCAGGAACGCCGCAGCCATCAAGAACCAAGACCAGGCGCAACCCGCCTTGAGGTAGGGCCTCGTGAGTCCCGTGCTGGCTCACGGGTGCCCAGATACACCTCGTCTAGCCCTGCCGTGCAAGCCACGTGTCAGGGCGGGGCTGTACATGCCCCGGGGGCTCTCCGTAGTAGGGAGTCCCCCTCCACATGCCAGTGGCAGACCAGTGATCACCATGGCGGTTTGCGCCCTCCTCGCGCTAACCTGCAAGAACTTCCTGAGGACTACAACAGGCGGTACCACAGACTCTCTCTCTCTTCTCCCATGCAATTCGCTTGCGCGTTAAAAGGGGGGCTCCTAAGCATCGCAACTCATGAGCTCTTACTGGCTCTCTAGCCCTCACCCCCTGGCCTTGACCACGGCATCGCAACCTGGCATACCAGCGGCGGCTGAGCTCGCTCGAGGGCCGGGACCTGAGGACGTAGAGCACCAGGAAGAGCATGGAGAAGAGGGAGAGGCCCGCACAGGCCTAACCTAACTACCCGGCAGCGGCCGACACCCAAGTCTGGCACAACACGAGAAACCAGCTCCAGAACGCCAAAGATAAGTTCTATACCCGGACCGACCCAGAGCTACGGCATAAGATTCTCGCCTTGTCACTGCCCTGCTGCGGCAATGTCGCCACCCTTTCCCATCCTCAGGTAGCTGCTTGCGCTCTAAAGGGGACCTCTTGACCATCGCACCTCAGGAGCTCTTACTGGACCTCGGGCCGCTCACCTCCTGGCCTTGACCACAGCATCATGACCTGGCATACCAGCGACGACTGCAGCCTGCCTGGGGACCGAGACCTATCAGCGTAGAGCACCAAGCTGCCACGGGATTGAAAAGGGGGGGACCGAGCCTCAGCAGGACATGTGCTCGCAAACTTTCACAATAAGGATAATATCAACAAAAGGCATTACGGATGCTTTACACCCCCCCCCCGCGGGGTCTGTTTCGATTCCTCGCAGGGAACAAAAGGAAGGGAATTCCTAGGAGCTCTATCTACATGCACCGGACGACGCCGACGCCATCATCAACAGTGGGCCACTGGAGGCCGGCGCCAACCCCATCCAGATCAACGACGGCAGCGGCCAGATGCGGCGGCTTTGCTCCGGGCCCGACAAGAGCTCGGGGGCACGTAGCTGTCGTTGCTCGTCTTTGGAGACTCGGCAAGCTCAGGAGAGTCGCTGGACCACCAGGAGTCACCGCTGTCGCTGGAGGAGCTGCGGGCAAGGCTAGCGGCAGGCTCGGCGCCAGCCGCTGCGCCGTCCTAGCGACCCCCTTCAGGGCAACACTCCAAGCAGCGGCCTTCCTCATCGAAGACTTTGAAGAACATCATGGAGGCGCCATCATAGTCGAAGTGGATGGCGAGGGCGCCTTCCGCGCGGCAGACTCGGGCGACCTCGCCCCAGCCTCGAGTCATGAACATCCTCCCGGAGGTGACGGCTTCAACCTCCGCTCCAGTCGCCGGGGCGCCGCAGTCGGCGTGCTGCAGCCAAACCTCGAGAGGGCCCCTCGGCGGCATCTCGACGGTGAAGAACTGCGGAAGGCGAATCTAAGTGCTCGGAGGCATCGCCGCCCACAGCACAAACTCGCGCGAGGAGTCCGCGGCATGGACCCCTGGGGCGACGGCGTGCGCCTCCGCGGCACGGCGCCCCCGGCCCTAGCGCGGGCGGTGACGCTCGTTGCCCCTTCCTCCGGAACCCTCAGTGAGAGTGTACAACGGCAATGGGTACCTAGGAGGTGGCCTCTCGTACCACGGCTGCGACATTACTGGGCTCACGACCATCTTGCGCCGATGGGACCTCCTCTTCTCGGCGGGAGTAGCTCGGGCTCGCTAAGGGGAGTCTTGCCCTTCTCCGCAGCCGAGAACCTCCGTATCGACGCCATGACTACACCAGCGAGCAGTGGAGCAAGGAAGGAGAAGAAGCGGGAGAAGCAAGGAAGAGACGGGTGACGGGGGCTCCGCCCCCACTTCCCATTTATAGCCAAGGGGAGGCCAACCACCGGCCTCCATGATCCAAGGTAATAATGATCTTTTTCTGCATGCAGCAAGGACTCGTCAAGTCGGGCGGTTGCCGAGGCGACGTGGGGAAGCGGAAACGCCCACGTCCAATCAGTCGCCACGCACCAACCGCGACCGCAGCCTGATGGGGCCCGCGGCGCTCCGCGCTTGTCCTTTGGCTTCGCCTCGAAGCCAAACTCGAGCGCGCCTTGGGCCCGGGGGCTACTATCGGTGTTCTGGGAATGGGGGTCCCCAGACTTGCCTGTCTGTGGCCCGCAGCGTGGCTCCACCAGCGGCTCTGTACGGCACCAGCAAACATTCAAGACCCTCGCGAGGCGGACGACACAAGACCTCCTCAGGGGCGGCCTCACCAGGGCTGGCTCGCGAGGGGCGGAGAGATCAAGGCAAGGGACACCTCGCGAGGTTCCTGTGACGCAAGCCATGATGACTGGAACCAGGCGGGCGCCAGGCGGGCGCAGTATCCTTGTTTCCTCTTTGATGCTAAAGGGGCAAGCGCAGACGAGGAGTCCCGAGGCATCAGGCAAAGGTTTCCATATCAGTGCAACACGACCAATACCAGCAGGACGACAAGACGGAGGTCGTCGTGGAGCCCAGGACGGCGTCACCACCAGATCCCTTGGTAGGCGAAGACCACTTTTATCCGGATAGCTTGTACTAGTTGTCTCCCTTCGAATTTGGCCGTTGTGGGATCCCTTCCCGCTCAATATTTGGGAAGAGGATCAGGGCCTCTATAAGTAGAACTAGCCACCACCATAGGAGGGGGATTCCAATCTTCAACCACACAAGCACACCAAGCACAAGAACACCTCTCCTCGCGAGGCTGTTCTTCCCTTGTACTGTTCGTCCTCAGCCCAAGAGGCAATCCACCACACCACATTGGAGTAGGGTATTACACCACAACAGTGACCCGAACCAGTATAAATCTTGTGTCTCATGTTCTTTGGGTTCGTCGAGTTAGGCCCTGAGATCGTAAAATGCGCGAGCTAGAGAGGAGGAGAGATCTTCGTGCGCACCCGAGTGTTCGAACCTCAAGAGTTTTGTCGGAACCCGAAATCCGACAGGTCTCTGCGGTGTCGGAGCTTTAGATCTTTTTACGAGACAGTAGGCTAAGTCTTCTAAGATATATGAGTGGTGTGTGTCCCTCTGATGTTTTATTCACATCTTGTTCGAACTTTTGTACATAAACTTCTGCCCTCTATGAAACAACGGTATGTCATTGGCGTACTTAAAAAAAAAGAGTCAACCACTTTCAAACCAGAAGTGAGCTCGTGCCAGCCACCGAGGCAAACACTGACGGCAACAACCTCAACCTCCTCCATTCATCATTCCTAGCGGGGAAGCGCCAAAGCAAGCAACCAGCGCGCTCCCATTCTGATTTCCCCCACCAACCCACGAGACCATGGCCGCGCCCACCGTCGCCAAGTCGCCGCCGTAGCTCGTCCCTCCGGCGGGGCCCACCCCGGGCGGCGTGCTCCCGCTCTCCTCTATCGACAAGACCGCCGCCGTCCGCGTCTCGGTCGACTTCATCCGGGTCTTCCCCCCGTCCTCCGACCGGGGCGGCGACGACCAGGTGGCCACGATGCGCCAAGGGTTCGCGAGGGCGCTGGTGCCCTACTATCCGGTAGCCGGTCGCATCGCGGAGCCCTCCCCGGGCGACCTCGTGGTGGACTGTACCGGCGAGGGCGTCTGGTTCGTGGAGGCCACGGCGAGCTGCTCGCTCGCCGACGTCAACGGCCTCGAGCGCCCGCTGCTCATCCCCAAGGCGGAGCTTATCCCCCGCCCTCCCCCCCGAGGAGAAGCTCGAGGACCTCATCCTCATGGCGCAGGTTCGCACGCGATTACTTACTTACACCTCATCTCGATCCAATCCAACATAAGAGAAATAAGACCCAGACGAGCGACGAATCTACTGATTCCTAACTCGGGCGCTGCCGTATTGTATTTGTAGGTCACGAAATTCACGTGCGGTGGATTCGCCGTGGGGATCTGCTTCAGCCACCTGGTGTTCGACGGGCAGGGCGCCGCGCAGTTCCTGCAAGCGGCAGGCGAGCTGGCCCGGGGATTCCCGGCGCCATCAGTGGCTCCCGTGTGGGACCGCGAAACGATCCCGGACCCACCCAAGCTGCCGCGCGGTCCGCCGCCGTCATTCACGGCGTTCAGCTTCGTGACACAGGTGGTCGAGATCTCGCCGGAGAGCATCCTGCGAATCAAGGACGAGTTCAAGGCCGCCACGGGGGAGACCTGGTCCACCTTCGACGCGGTGACGGCCGTGGTCTTCAAGTGCCGTGCGCTGGCGGTGGAGCTCGCCGACGCCGCTGAAGTCCGCCTTGGCTTCGCCGCCAGCACGCGGCACCTCCTTCAGGGCGTGCTGCCGTCAGTGGATGGCTACTATGGCAACTGCGTGTACCCGGTCGGGATCACCCGGAGCAGCAAGACCATCCGGGAGGCGCCACTGCCCGAAGTGGTCGGCGTAATGCGAGAGGCCAAGGAGGCGTTTAAGGTGAGGTTCACGGACTGGATGCACGGCGGCGCCAAGGATGACCACTACAACGTGCCGCTGGATTACGGCACCGTGACGGTGTCGGACTGGAGCCGCGTTGGCTTCAACGAGGTGGACTACGGCTTCGGCGAGCCTGGATATGTGTTCACGCTCAACGACGACGTCAACATCGTTGCGTCGGTGATCTACCTCAAGCCCCCGGCGCCCAAGCGCGGGATCCGGCTCATGCTCCGCTGTGTGGAGGAGCCACACGCCGCTGTGTTCGCCGACGGGCTTGCCAAGTACGCTTTGCTGGATGCTGCTTCTTGGCCATGGCCGAGTACATGTTCTCATACCTGTAACACCTTCTCACTGTACTTTTTCTTCACATTGGTGTGTATGCAATGTTTTCATTTGTTTAGGTCACATTCTGATGCTTTGTGCAGGTTTTTTTTTTCCGAAAAGGAGGAATACCCCCGGCCTCTGCATCTGGTCGGGCCACTTTATTAATTATTAACACAAAACCTTACAAAGTCGTACAATAGTAAGACCAAAGCCACCATCTTCGCAACCTCTGTCGCTACTCCTATCTAACTGATGAAGGGGCGCTGATGGTCTGGGCCTAATACCAAACAGACCTCGCAGCCAAACCTAACATCTAAGACCTGAGGTCCCAACCTGGACGCCTGCCGGGTATGGGCACCCACCAGTCCGGCGTGCTCCTCAACCAGGCCGCCCGCCGGGTATGAGGCCGCCACAACCACCTACCACATATCCATCTTCAGAGCTGTACTGTTGTAACTGCCTTGCTCGGTCTCGCTGCCGCCGACGCCACCACGACGCCAGACAGCGTCGACCTCCTGCGCGTGTCCGTCACCACACATCTGACGCCAAGCCTCCGCTGCTCCATGCCGCCAAGAGCCGCCGCCAAGACTATGTAGAACGAAACACCGCTCCACCGAAGGGAGGCAGCACACCCCCACCCCTCACCTGCAGACCCTTCCATCCGATCCCAATGTCCTTGGCGTCGCCTCCAGGAAGGTTACGGTGCCTAGGGCGCCGCCGACGCCCGATCCGCATCGGATCTTGGGCTTTCACCCGGACATGGGTTGGAGAGGAGAGATGATGCCCTCAGCAACGCCCCCAAGGAGGAAAGCGGCGCCAAAAATCGGCGTCGCCGCTGCCGGTCAGCCTAAGGCAGCCAAGGTTTCCCCCGGACACCGATCTGCTCCACCAGAACACACCGGAGGTGGATCCGGCAGGATCCAAACCGACCCGGGGACTGGGAAGGGATGCATGGAAGGGAGAGGGGCAATACCTCCAGATCTGGCACGCCTACGACTCGCCGTCCTCACGGCCGAACCCACAGGCACGCCGCTCGCCACCAGATGCGCCGCACCAGATCGAAGATGGCCAGCCTTAGCGCCGCCCCCCACTCTCCCGACGAGGGAGAGGAGGAACCAGCGCCGCCGCCGATCCCGGGGCCGCCGCCCCGGCTTGCCCGCGCCTGGCCAGACGCAGCCGCCGCCGGATGCAGGCCTTCGTCCAGGGCCGAAGACTTGCGGCGCGCGACGAGGGTGCCCCGCCACCGCCGTCCGCCGAGTGGGCTTTGCCCGTCGGCCTCCTCCGGCGGTGGCGGGCGGAGGGAGGGAGGAAAGGGGAGCGGGGGCGGCGGCGGCTAGGTCGCCCGAGCCGCCCCCCAGGGAGCGACGCGAGCGAGAAGTCCTCTATGCTTTGTGCAGGTATAAATCACACTAGTATCTCTGCCATGTGTTGATTTCTTTTCAATGTGGAACAATTGTAAGCTGTCAGCCACAAGAATGAATAAAATTCAGTTTATGGTGGGGCAATTCCATTCATGATTTCACATGCTTACCAAATTATTTTAATTTGGAGCCATACTTTGATGGAAGTTATGGAAGTCAGTAGTTTTTCAGGAGTTTCCTGTTTCTGGTCTCATTGCCTATATGTTGATTGATGATTCATAGGTTTTAACATATGAAAACTCAAATCCAATTCTTTTGTGCGTCGCATTCACAAACACAAATAATCCAGGATTTTTTGAGGCTACCTATATGTTTCACACTGGTCAGTTGAGTAAGATTAAATATTTCTCTGAGGGGAGGAGTGCATGGAGAATCCTAGATCAGATGGTGCTGGAGAAAAATTGCAACAGATTCAAGATGGTCCTGTCCAACCAAATTAATCAGACGACACCAATGCGTTATGCGTCGTATGAGATGGACTCACGGCTCATCTGCCCAGCTATCTGTCACTATTCACCATGCAGGTATTCACCTTTATCTTCTTCACTGAAGTATTGACATACTCGTTTATAAAAACATATTGATATGAAAGTTTTCAAGGCTAATCTGTTGATAGCATTATCCTGCCAGAGGACATGTTCAGTTTTTAGAATGTTTGACGATGCAGAACGGCAACTGTTGGAACTGGAGTATATAGTAACAAAACAAATATAGGTAGAAATCTTCATTCAAGATACTTATTACTTTTTGCTGCCCTAACTCTGGCACAGTCCGGTGCCTTTCTACACGCCAAATTACAAAGTTGTTACTTCTTCCTCATTTTTGATCAAAAGGCAGCAGTGCAGCTTGTCAATTGTCCTGATTTAAAGCTGGAATAAGTACTCCCTTCGTCCCAAAATAAGTGACTCAAGTTTGTACTAACTTTGTACTAAAACTAGTACAAATTGAGTCACTTATTTTGGGATGGAGGGAGTATATAGACCAGGTAGCTAGCCGGCAGAGTAAACCAGAGCAAACAGAAAACAACCTGAAAATGTACAGTGATAGAAATAATTGTAGTCTTAAGATTGAGTCAATCTACTAAATCTTATGCAAGCAATGTGGGACAATAACTAATACAAACTAAGGGACTAATACAAACTAACGTCAGTTGGATCTGCCTCTTTGGATCTTTTTATATTGGTATAGATAAACTTATATAGTTCACTACCAGGCAAATAATATCGGAAATACCAAGTCTTACAGAAAGCAAGAAAGGAGAGAAAGGGAAAGAAACGAGTTCGACACACTAATGGGAAACCCGCTGTTCCTCGTCAATTAAGAGACAAACTAGGGACGAAAACCCACTGGTACCCTACAATACACCACCACAAGAGTTCTAGGAGCAGCTATTCCACAGGGGCAGCAAGATGCCAGTTATTATTTGGAGACTCTGAAGATTCCGATATCGATGGAATGTAGAATCATCAGACCTCCCTGTCCACACACAACATAAAAAAATAGGTTAGCACCGTTGCATAAAATGTCAATTAGCACATTCTAATCTCAGAAGCTTCCACTTACAAGATTGAGCTGTAATTTCTGCAGTCAATGGGAAGGGAGAATCTGCACAAACATGTCTTTGAGTTCTTCACGTGCAGCCATTTTTTCCAAAATCCTATCATTGGATATCAGTTCTGGTGACAGATTGCTCCCAGTAGGTTGCGGTTCATTTGAAAACAGTAATTTGGACATGTGATCCTTGGTAGCTTGTCTGTCATATTTGACCTTCTCCTTTGTTCCTTCTGCAATCAGGTTGTATGTGTACACAATCTTCTCCTGGCCGATTCTATAGGCTCGGCCAATCGCCTGCCGTCCAACAGAAGGATTCCAGACGACATCAAGGAGAACCACACGCGATGCACCGACCAGTGTTATTCCTTCACAGCAGGCCTTGGTTGATGCAAGCATCACCTTAGCCTCACTGTTCATGTCGTTGAAGGCTTCCATCAAGGCTTCGCGCTGTTTAACACGCACATTTCCACTCATGAGTAGGATCTCCTTGCCTTCTGTCCAGTCTAGCTCTGTGGTAAGCTGGTCCATGATCAGGGCCAGTGGCTCAAGGTACTGACTGAACACCAGCACTCTTTCTTTCAGTGCTTCGCAAAGACGGATGATCTCGAAAACGAACCATGTCTTCACTCCTTCGCATGGGTTCAGCCGCACGCTCTTCATCTTGTCCACAACAGAGGCTTCTGTGTCGGACAGCTTTGTGCTTGTGACGAGGAATGGGTGTATGGACGCAAGAGATATCTTGTATTCTGCGTCAAGAAAACCCTTCCCTGCACTTTCCTCCATCATTGCGATGATTTCCTTCTGACGAGGAAGAGGGTTCAGGATCACAACAGATTCTCTCAATCCTGGAAGAGACTTCTGAAGAATGTCACCATTATGGATGTGCACAAAAGGGCCCAGCTTTTCCCGGATTTCAGTGATGTGTTCATCCGTGATGTTACTTATCCTTAATGAACTCCAGAATTCTTTGCCTTCATCCTCCTCCACATAAGGCGCTGCTCTTGATTGGCTGGTGGAAGCAACTCCTTTCTTGCTGAGTCTTGTACAAGCAAAATCTTTGGCAAACTTGGGCTTAACCAGGCACAAGATGTTGTACAGCTCTAGGAAGTTGTTCTGGAATGGAGTCCCTGACAGGATTATCCGCTTTTCGGTGCTGACCTCTGCGAGAACTTTCCAAATGAGGCTCTTCTTGTTCCTTGGTGTGTGCCCCTCGTCGAGGACCAGCAAGCCGGGCTTCTCAAGAAGCAGGTTCCTCTGCATTTCTCCATCCTTGCCTTCGCCCTTGGCAAGATTCCTGTAGAGCGAATAGCTTAGACCGATGATGCTGCTCCCTTCATACCATGATGCAAGCTTCAGCATCATCTTGGATTTCTGGCTCAGTTTCTTCATGGCCAGCTTCTGGCCCAGACCATGATCCTTGGAGACCAGTTTCTGGATGGTCTTGTCTTGATCCCACTGGATCTCACTGGAACTGAGGACATGGAATGGGAGCTTGACATTCCATTTACTGAACTCCTGCTCCAATGTAGCCAGCATACCCCTGGGGGCAATGATAACTGGCCTGCAGTGCGGGAAGAGCTCCAGGTAAGACTGCACGAATGTGATTGCTAGCCTGGTCTTGCCGGTCCCCGGGGCATGAGAGATCACACAGCCACTTGTGGTGTCAGTGTTCATGGTGTGCCTCAGCTGCTCAATGTCGATCCCTCCTGCGAGTTTTCTCCACATGAACTCGAACCCTTCCCGCTGGTGTGGGAACTTGTCTTCCCGTACCCCAGGAATGAGATCCCAGACGACGCCAGTTTTGTCACTTCCCAGTGCCACGTTGCTTGCCCCTTCATAACCAACTGATTTCAGGATGTCATCAACGAACATGTCAAGCCTATCATGCTCCGCTGCTGGCTCCCTATCCGTCGATTCCTTGGCCTGTTGAATCGAAGAGGTCAGGGAAAAGAGAAACAAGGTGCCTATTGATGCTCTCTATTTCTAGAAAAGTCAATGGAAACACGTACTGACATACACATGCTGAAGCCAAATTGTGCTTACCATGGATGGAAATACGTGTCTAATTTCGATTTCGATGTAATCGCATTTTCGGCATCGAATGCCGATTTGATCATCATGAAAGAGATCATGCTTCCCTCGCTTGCAAAAAGTCCCTCCATGTGCAGGAATTTCATGCTCATCGCTCTCTGCGTCCTGAATGAAAAGACAAAGGGATCACTAGCTTGTTTGTAAAACTGAAACAAAAGTGTTGTTCTATACAGTATCCAGGGAAAAGAAATTTTCATCTTCTTCACATTTGTAGGAACCTAAAACAAGGCCACAAATTGCTAGAAAAATTAAACGTAACTGGTCCAAACCAAAAATTGCAGTAGCACAATTGGACAATTAATTCACAGGAGGAACAGATTATTTAGTTAGTTACCTTGTGGCAAGTGTGAGAAGAAACCTTGTTGGATTCGGCCTCCAAGTCCAAGGCCAAGTCACGTTGTGCCCACAGGTCGTCCAGAGCAGTCTTCTCCGGCACCACCTCATCTACAACCCCGAAGGAGAACACCAGAGGAAACGGATCGCCTCCCTGCTCTGGTGCAGGAACAGGGGCGTCCAGAGGAGCAGAGGCGTTCTGAAGAGTGGTCTCGATTCCCTCGAAAATGGAGTAGAGCAGATCGTCGTAAGTCTCTTGGTCTCGCCCGTCCTGCCGCCTCGGAGGAACCAGGGAGCTCTTCTAGAAGGTGACATCGCCCTGCTGCTCCCATCCCTCTGCGGGGAAGTCCTTGCCCTTGCGGCCGGCCGCCTGCCGGCAGGACGCCGCTCCTTCTTTCTTTGCCCTCCGGGAAGCTCCCTGCTCATCAGCCTCATCGCCGCCGTCAGCAGCAGCATCATCTTCTTCCATGCGCTGCTTCTCCCTTCTCCTCGCGGCGGCCATTCCGCCGGGTTCCTCAAAGTCTTCATCGCTGTGGGCAGCGTTTTGTCCTCGGCGCCGCCTCGTCGCCGATCTGCCGTCTTCGTCAGAGTCATCATCGGCGTTTTGTCCTCGGCGCCGTGGGCGCCTTATCCCCGTCCTGCCATGTCCGCGCCCGCCCTCGTCACTGGACGATAGCGCTGGATGAGGCGGTGGTTTGTCTTTGTCGTCCTCCTCTGCCTCCGAGCTGGACTGCGAGGGCGTGTCGACGCAGTACGGCTTTCTGCGGGTGGCTTGCCGGAGCAGCTTCGCGTCGGGGCATCTCCGCTTTGACCGCAGCCGCGACGCGACGGTGCCGCCGGGAGAGGCGGTGTCCGCCATCTTGGTGATGTACCACCCTTCAAACTTGCGCTTGAGGAAGATCTCGCCGCCCGGCCGCGGCCCCGTGTACCGACCGGCGAGCCTGGCATCGCTAAGCACGCGACGGCCCGGTTCTTCCTCTGCCTCAGGTTCCTCGGAATCTTCTTCCGATTCCTCCGATTCTTCCTCTTCTTCCTGCTCCCATTCATCTTCCTCTTTATCTTCCTCTTCCTCCTCTTTATCTTCTTCCTCATGCGCGTCCTCTGCACCGTCCTTATCCTCTGGATCCGGCATCCCCACCTCCTCCTCCCCCTCCTCCTCGCCATCGTCAGAGGCACCCTCTCGCCGACTCGTCTCAATTCCGTTGCTCGTTCCATCGGGGCCGCCGCTGCCCGTACTCTCGTCAGACCTTCGGGCCTCCTCCTCCTCCTCGCTTGACAAGAGGAGAGAGGGCCAGTCGATGTCATCGACAGGCTCCTTCTTGACAGGGCCCCGGTCTCGCCGACATCTTTTTCTTCTCCGTCGTCGTCGGAGATCTCGATGATCTCGGCGGGATGGCCGCGGGTGCCCAGTGCATCCACCCGCTGCGAAGAGGACGAGGGCGCGAGCGGGTTTCGCAACAAATCCTCGGCGCTTTCCGCCTCGACGCGCTGGCTCCCGACCGTGGCGACCTCCGGCACGCGGTCGTCGTCGTCGTCGTCGTCGATCTCGATGATCTCGGCGGGCTTGGCGCCGGTGGCCGGTGCAGCCACCGGCTGCGAAGAGGACGAGGGCGCGAGCGGGTTTGGCACCAAATCCTGGGCGCTTTCCGCCTCGACGCGCTGGCTCCCGGCCGCGGCGACCTCCGGCGCGTGGTGGCCGTCGTCGTCGTCGACGTCGTCGATGATCAGGCGGCGGGGCCTGCGGCCGGGGAGGTCGCCGGGCGACGGCGTGGTCGGCATCTCGTCGCGGCGGTGGAAACGGCAAGGGAGAGGACGAGGGTTTTTGGGAGTGTCCCAGCTAGTGTAGCCGTGCGAGTGTGAGGTGTGGGTCTGCTGGCTGGCTAAAATGAGCTAAAATTGGGCGCGCGAGGGGAAGAGGTGGAAACGTGAAAGGGTTCGGGTGATGGGCGCTGCGTGGGGTCCCGGCGGTCAGCGGAGTAGCCCTTCATTTTGAGGAAAAGAGCCACAGTAGCACGTCGCTGCCTGTTTGCCTCATAGCATGATCTTGTGGCAAGGTAGGCTCATGCCACCCACCAGCCCAGAGCCATCGCTTTGAAATGACCACTCCAGCAATAATGGAACACCCTCCGGTTCCAATTTTACCTGCAACAATGCCAATGCCAATGCAGGCACCTGGTAAAACTTGGCACCTGCGCCCTTGCTTTTACTTTACACACATATAAATCACGATTATGGAAGTTGCCCCGTTAATTTTGGATTTATATCAACATAACGCTCCTCCATTAATTTTGGATTTCTCGACGTAATATTTCTCCATTATTACTCATAACATATATCTTACCTGTTATCGATGAATATTTCGGATTTATCGGCATAACGTTCCTCCATTAATTTTGGATTTATCGAGATAGCGTTCCTCCATTATTACTCATAGCAAATATCTTACCTGTTGTCGATGAATCATGACTACTCTTATGGTTCATGTGAAATAACAACGAGTCACACAACCAAGAGCTCGACCAATGCAGTTGGCCTAAGCACGAGTTTGCACATGCACATTGTTCTTCAACCTGGCCATACAGCAAGGAGGTGTGAGTATCACACATCTCAGTCATATGTTGGTGTCCTTGTACCTTCAGTAGCATTGTAGGACCAAATTTTCTATACATGTGGTAGGATTGAGATGGACCTACATAGGTGAATAAGTCTCTACAAAATTTATCTCCCTCTCTTACAAGTTTATGTTTTGCGGAATAAAGGTTTGCCTAAATGTAACTACGATGAGTACAACCTAAACAATGTTTGCAAGGTCAAGGGACTAGAGTAAAACAGAAGTAATCTAGTTTGGATAAGGAAGAACCCAAAGCACCCAGAGACGAGGACGTACCCTGATGTGCATTTCCTTGGAAGCTAACCGGCGTTTGGAGAGATGCAAGAACACTAAGGTCTCTTGGCACCACCAAGGCTCACCTTCTTCTCCTTGAGCCTTCACAATGAAGGCAAAGCCCAACTACGCGTGGTAAACCTTGAGATGGCCTTCAAACCTTTACAAATGACTAGGAAATCCACAAAATTGGATCCTCATCAGTGATTCCTATCGCCTAGGAGTCTCCAACCTCCATGAGTAACAAGATCAAATGGAAAAGCTTGAAACTTGCTCGAACCATGAAAATGGTTGGTCTAAAGAGAGAGGGTGTAACACCCCAATAATTATGCTATAGTGAACTCATGCTAATGATGCCATGTCATCATGCTTTACCAAGCCAAATTGCCACTTGACAAAAATCAAGTCAAATTTAAATTTAAATTGCAAGTGAAATCATTATTTCTTCGAACAAAAAAACTAAAATGTTCACATTATTCTATTAATTCCTCTGATCATTTGTCATGTTGGAACTAACATCATGTGACTCGCCAATTAACCCCTAGGAAATTATAAAGTGGTCTAACAGTAAATAAAATAGCCATTGCAAAACAAACAAATATTATAGTATTTCAAAATGACTTGAAACCTTGTGTGCTAGCTCAAAATGTTGCCTAGTAATTATGTGCCAAATTTCATATTCACAAAAACTCATTTGATAGCTGAAATAAATTAAAAACAGTGGAGAAATAAAAGAAACAGAAAGAATAAAGAAAAATAGAAAAATCTACTGTGCACTTGCGGCCTACTGGCAACAGTGCAGCCCGGCCCAGCCGAGCCAGCCTTTCCTTGATACGTCTCCAACGTATCTATAATTTTTGTTTGTTTCATGCTATTATATTATCTATTTTGGATGTTAATGGTCTTATTTATACACTTTTATATTATTTTTGGGACTAACCTACTAACCCAAGGCCCAGTGCAAATTGCTGTTTTTTTGCCTATTTCAGTGTTTCGCAGAAAAGGAATATCAAACGAAATCCAAACGGAATAAAACCTTCAGGAGAGTTATTTTTGGAACAAACGTGATTCAGGAGACTTGGAGTGGATGTCAAGCAACCAACGAGGAGGCCACGAGGCAGGGGGCGCGCCTACACCCCTAGGCGCGCCCTCCCCCTCGTGGGCCCCTCGTGGCTCCGCCGACCTACTTCTTCCTTCTATATATATATATATATATATATATATATATATATATATATATATATATATATATATATAT
>NC_041384.1:457508338-457518436 GCF_002162155.2 Triticum dicoccoides | reverse complement strand
CCCCGAAAACAGCCAGGAGCACCACGGAACCCTATTTCCGCCGCCGCAACCTTCTGTACCCAAGAGAACCCATCTTGGGGCCTTTTCCGGAGCTCCGCCGGAGGGGGAATCGATCATGGAGGGCCTCTACATCAACTCCATGGCCCCTCCGATGATGTGTGAGTAGTTTACCTCAGACCTCCGGGTCCATAGTTATTAGCTAGATGGCTTCTTCTCTCTCTTTGGATCTCAATACAATGTTCTCCTCGGTCTTCTTGGAGATCTATTTGATGCAACTCTTTTTGCGATGTGTTTGTCGAGATCCGATGAATTGTGGGTTTATGATCAAGTTTATCTATGAACAATATTTGATTCTTCTCTGAAATCTTTTATGTATGATTGGTTATCTTTGCAAGTCTCTTCGAATTATCAGTTTGGTTTGGCCTACTAGATTTATCTTTCTTGCAATGGGAGAAGTGCTTAGCTTTGGGTTCAATCTTGCGGTGTCCTTTCCCAGTGACAGTAGGGGCAGCAAGGCACGTATTGTATTCTTGCCATCGAGGATAAAAAGACGGGGTTTATATTGCTTGAGTTTATCCCTCTACATCATGTCATCTTGCCTAATGCATTACTCTGTTCTTATGAACTTAATACTCTAGATGCATGCTGGATAGCGGTCGATGTGTAGAGTAATAGTAGTAGATGCAGAATCGTTTCGGTCTACTTGTCGCGGACGTGATGCCTATATATATATGATCATGCCTAGATATTCTCATAATTATGCACTTTTCTATCAATTGCTCGGCAGTAATTTGTTCACCCACCGTAATACTTATGCTATCTTGAGAGAAGCCACTAGTGAAACCTATGGCCCCGGGTTTATTCTCCTTTATATTAATCTCCCGTTAACAAGCTGCTTCTGGCACCATTTATTTTGCAATCTTTACTTTCAATCTATATCATAAAAATACCAAAAATATTTATCTTATTATTATTATTATCTCTATCAGATCTCACTCTCATAAGTGACCGTGAAGGGATTGACAACCCCTTTATCGCGTTGGTTGCGAGGTTCTTATTTGTTTGTGTAGGTACGAGGGACTTGCGTGTAGTCTCCTACTGGATTGATACCTTGGTTCTCAAAAAACTGAGGGAAATACCTACGCTACTTTGCTGCATCACCCTTTCCTCTTCAAGGGAAAACCAACGTAGTGCTCAAGAGGTAGCAAGAAGGATTTCTGGCGCCGTTGCCGGGGAGATCTACGCACAAGTCAAGACATACCAAGTACCAATCACAAACTCTTATCCCTCGCATTACATTATTTGCCATTTGCCTCTCGTTTTCCTCTCCCTCACTTCACCCTTGCCGTTTTATTAGCCCTCTCTTTTCCATTCGCCTTCTTTCCGTATGTATCTTTGTTTGTGTTTCCATGTGCCTTCTATTTGCTTGCATCTTTGCTTGCTAAAAATCTATTGATATGGATCCACTTAAAGTGTTCTACTTGGATCATCTTCGATCCTTATGCGCTCGTGCTGAAACCCCAACTAGCCTAGTTGATGGGAAATCTTTAGATGAGCATGCTCATTTTGTGCGTCACCGTTTGTCTGAAAAGGTGACTCTTATGGGATCAAATAAACAGATTGCCATGTTATGCTTGGAATCTTTGTGAAATTTGTGATTTTACTTGTTGCTCTAAGAACACTAAAACACACCTCCCCTACCTATGTGAATTTAATGATAATGAAATCTTATCTTCTTATGCAAAGTGTGTTTATAGTTACTATGATATCGAACAAATTGAAGAATTTGTTGCTTTTAAGGGTGCTTATGACCTTGTTTCTTTGATTGAAAAGTATGATATTACTCTCTACGAATCTGAAAATTTTGACATACTTAAATATTGCTATGAAAACTATACTCATAATGTCTATGTCATAGAATTTATTGAAAGAATGATCGTTGCTTCGGAAGAAAATAATGATATGCATGAATCTATAGATAATTATGATTCCGATGATTTGATTGAATATCCCTTGATGAACATGATGCTTGCTATTCTTGTGTCCATGATGCCAATATTTATGAAGATGAATTTGCTATAGTTCCTTATGTTAAACATGAGATCGTTGCTTTAGCACCCATACTTGATAGTTCATTCGATGAAAAGCATGATTGCAATGATGTTATTATAAATTATATTAATGTAAATTGTGCTAATAATATGCAAAACCCTAAGCTTGGGGAAGCTAGTTTTGCTATGTTCTCTACTTGTTGCAATGATCATGATTGGGGTGATTCTTCTTATGATCTTGAAAATTTATTTAAGCCCCATGATGAATATGAGATTGATAATAATGTTTGCAATAGTATTGAAAGTGGGTTTGGGAGAGTGTCAACTTTAGATCCCACATATTTGTAGAATGTTCAATCTTATGAAGTTTTTGATAAAAGTGGGTTTGGAGAGGTCATGACTTTAGTTAATGTTAATCCCACTATTTTGGTAGAGTGTCAACTTTGCATACATGTGGATCTTGTTAAAAATATTTTATGTGATAACTATTTTGTTGAATTTGCTTATGATCCCACATGTAATTATTATGAGAGAGGAAAATATGATTTTATAATTTTTCATGTTACTAAATTACCTCTCGTTATGTTGAGATCGCTATTGTTTCTTTCCGCTTCCTTGCATATGCTAGTTTTTGCTTGCTATGATAATTTGTTTGCCTATAAGATGCCTATGCATAGGGAGTATGTTAGACTTAGATGTGTTTGTAACATGTTTTATGATGCTCTCTTTGTGCTTCAATTCTTGTCTTTCATGTGAGCATCATTGAAATCTCAATGCCTAGCTAGGGGCGTTAAACGATAACGCTTGTTGGGAGGCAACCCAATTTTATTTTTGTTCCTTGATTTTTGGTTTTGTTTATTAATAAATAATTCATCTAGCCTCTGTTTAGATGTGGTTTTATGATTTTAATTAGTGTTTGTACCAAGTAGAACCATTGGGAAGACTTGGGGAAAGTCTTTGCAATCTTGCTGTAAAAAATAGAAACTTTAGCGCTCACGAGATTTTCTGCCATTTTTTATTGGAGAGTGCGATTAAGTTAATTATTTTTGCAGATCATTAATAGATAAATTCCTCAAGTTAATCAATTTATTTTAGAATTTTTGGGGTTACATAAGTATTCGAAACCTACAGATTACTACAGACTGTTCTGTTTTTGACATATTCTGTTTTTCGTGTGTTGTTTGCTTATTTTGATGAATCTATGGCTAGTTTCGGAGGTTATGAACCATAGAGAAGTTGGAACACAGTAGGTTTAACACCAATATAAATAAATAATGAGTTAATTACAGTACCTTAAGTGGTGGTTTGTTTTCCTTTACTAACAGAGCTCATGAGATTTTCTGTTTAAGTTTTGTGTTGTGAAGTTTTCAAGTTTTGGGTAAAGATTTGATGGATTATGGAACAAGGAGTGGCAAGAGCCTAAGATTGGGGATTTCCATGGCACCCCAAGGTAAAATTCAAGGACAACCAAAAGCCTAAGCTTGTGGATGCCCCGGAAGGCATCCCCTCTTTCGTTTTCTTCTATCGGTAACTTTACTTGAGGCTATATTTTTATTCACCACATGATATGTGTTTTGCTTGGAGCGTCTTGTATGATTCGAGTCTGTGCTTTGTAGTTTACCACAATCATCCTTGTTGTACACACCTTTTGGGAGATACACACATGAATTGAAATTTATTAGAATACTCTATGTGCTTCACTTATATCTTTTGAGCTAGATAGTTTTGCTCTAGTGCTTCACTTATATCTTTTAGAGCACGGTGGTGGTTTTATTTTATAGAAATTATTGATCTCTCATGCTTCACTTGTATTATTTTGAGAGTCCTTTAGAATAGCATGGTAATTTGCTTTGGTTATGAAACTAGTCCTAATATGATAGGCATCCAAGATGGGTATAATAAAAACTATCATAGAAAGTGCATTGAATACTATGAGAAGTTTGATACTTGATAATTGTTATGAGATATAAAGGTGGTGATATTAGAGTTGTGCTAGTTGAGTAGTTGTGAATTTGAGAAATACTTGTGTTGAAGTTTGCAAGTCCCATAGCATGCACGTATGGTAACTGTTGTGTAACAAATTTGAAACATGAGGTGTTCTTAGATTGTCTTCCTTATGAGTGGCGGTCGGGGACGAGTGATGGTCTTTTCCTACCAATCTATCCCCCTAGGAGCATGCGCGTAGTGCTTGGTTTTTGATGACTTGTAGATTTTTGCAATAAGTATGTGAGTTCTTTATGACTAATGTTGAGTCCATGGATTATACGCACTCTCACCTTTCCGTCATTGCTAGCCTCTTCGGTACCGTGCATTGCCCTTTCTCACCTTGAGAGTTGGTGCAAACTTCATCGGTGCATCCAAACCCCATGATATGATACGCTCTATCACACATAAACCTCCTTATATCTTCCTCAAAACATCCACCATACCTACCTATTATGGCATTTCCATCGCCATTCCGAGATATATTGCCATGCAACTTTCCACTGTTCCGTTTATTATGACACACTCCATCATTGTCATATTGCTTTGCATGATCATGTAGTTTACATCGTATTTGTGGCAAAGCCACCATGCATAATTTTTCATACACGTCACTCTTGATTCATTGCCTTTCTCGGTACACCGCCGGAGGCATTCATATAGAGTCATATTTTGTTCTAGTATCGAGTTGTAATCATTGAGTTGTAAATAGATAGAAGTGTGATGATCATCATTAATAGAGCATTGTCCCAAATAAAAAAAGAGAAAGGTAAAAAAGGAAAGGCCCCAAAAAAAGAAATAAAAAGGGGCAATGCTACTATCCTTTTTTTCCACACTTGTGCTTCAAAGTAGCACCATGATCTTTATGATAGAGAGTCTCTTGTTTTATCACTTTCATATACTAGTGAGAATTGTTCATTATAGAACTTAGCTTGTATATTCCAACAATGGTCTTCCTCAAATGCCCTAGGTCTTCGTGAGCAAGCAAGTTGGATGCACACTCACTTAGTTTCTTTTGTTGAGCTTTCATACATTTATAGCTCTAGTGCATCCGTTGCATGGCAATCCCAAATCCTTGCATATTAATGGGCGTATATCTACTTAATGAAACATAAGTCTGAAACATTTAAAAAGTTCAAAGAATTTCAGAGTGAAGTAGAAAATCATCGTAACAAGAAACTTAAGTTTCTACGATCTGATCTTGGAGGTGAATATTTGAGTTATGAGTTTGGTCTTCATTTGAAACAATGTGGAATAGTTTCGCAACTCACGCCACCTGGAACACCATAGCGTAATGGTGTGTCTGAACGTCGTAACCGCACTTTATTAGATATGGTGCGATCTATGATGTCTCTTACTACTTTAACGCTATCGTTTTGTGGTTATGCTTTAGATACGGCTGCATTCATGTTAAATAGGGCACCATCGAAATCCATTGAGACGACAACATATTAATTATGGTTTGGCAAGAAACCCAACTCTTCGTTTCTTAAAGTTGGGGATGCAATGCTTATGTGAAAAAGCTTCAACCTGATAAGGTCGAACCCAAATTGGAGAAATGTGTCTTCATAGGAAAGAGACTGTTGGGTACACCTTCTATCACAGATCCGAAGGCGAGATATTCATTACTAAGAATGGATCCTTTCTAGAGAAGGAGTTTCTCTCGAAAGAAGTGAGTGGGAGGAAAGTAGAACTTGATGAGGTAACTGTACCTTCTCCCTTATTGGAAAGTAGTTCATCACAGAAATCAGTTCCAGTGATTCCTACACCAATTAGTGAGGAAGCTAATGATGATGATCATGAAGCTTCTGATCGAGTTACTACCGAACCTCGTAGGTCAACCAGAGTAAGATCCGCACTAGAGTGGTATGGTAATCTTATTTTGGAGGTCATATTACTTGACCATGATGAACCAACGAACTATGAGGAAGCGATGATGAGCCCAGATTCTGCAAAATGGCTTGAGGCCATGAAATCTGAGATGGGATCCATGTATGAGAACAAAGTGTGGACTTTGGTTGACTTGCCCAATCGGCAAGCCATAGAGAATAAGTGGATCTTCAAGAAGAAGACTGACGCTGACGGTAATATTACTGTCTACAAAGCTCGACTTGTTGCAAAAGGTTTTCAACAAGTTCAAGGAGTTGACTATGATGAGACCTTCTCACCCATAGAAATGCTTAAGTCCGTCCGAATCATGTTAGCAATTGCCGCATTTTATGATTATGAAATTTGGAAAATGGATGTCAAAACTGCATTCCTTAATGGATATCTTAAAGAAGAGTTGTATATGATGCAACCAGAAGGTTTTGTCGATCCAAAAGGTGCTAACAAAGTGTGCAAGCTCCAGCAATCCATTTATGGACTGGTGCAAGCATCTCGGAGTTGGAATATACGCTTTGATAGTGTGATCAAAACATATGATTTTATACAGACTTTTGGAGAAGCCTGTATTTACAAGAAAGTGAGTGGGAGCTCCGTAGCATTTCTGATATTATATGTGGATGACATATTGTTGATCGGAAATGATACTGAATTTCTGAATAGCATAAAAGGATACTTGAATAAGAATTTTTCAATGAAAGACCTTGATAACCCACAAGTATAGGGGATCAATTGTAGCCTCTTTCGATAAGTAAGAGTGTCGAACCCAACGAGGAGCTAAAGGTAGAACAAATATTCCCTCAAGTTCTATCGACCACCGATACGACCCTACGCATGCTTAACGTTCGCCTTACCTAGAACATGTATGAAACTAGAAGTACTTTGTAGGTGTTGTAGGCTAGGTTTGCAAGATAATAAAGAGCATGTAAATAAAAGCTAGGGGCTGTTTAGATAAATACACAACTAAGTTAGTTTCAGTAGAGAGCTTTTTGCCACGAGAAAGTTATTTGTCCCTAGACAATCGATAACTAGACCGGTAATCATTATTGCAATTTTATTTGAGGGAGAGGCATAAGCTAACATACTTTCTCTTCTTGGATCATATGCACTTATGATTGGAACTCTAGCAAGCATCCGCAACTACTAAAGATCATTAAGGTAAAACCCAACCATAGCATTATAAGGCATCAAGTCCTCTTTACTCCCATATACAAACAACCTACTTACTCGGGTCTGTGCTTCTGTCACTCACGCCACCCACCATAAGCAAATCATGAACATATTGCAAACCCTACAGAGGGGATCCCTCACGCTTGTGCGACACGGAGAGCACCATAGGACAGCATCAATAATAAAACATGCAACTCAAACTAATCACGATCATCAATTAACCCATAGGACAAAACGGATCTACTGAAACATCATAGGATAGCCATACATCATTGGGAAATAATATATAGCGTTGAGCACCATGTTTAAGTAGAGATTACAGCGGGTAAAAGAGGGGTTACACCGCTGCATAGAGGGGGGAAGAGTTGGTGATGACGGCGGTGAAGTTGTTGGTGTAGATCGTTGTCGCGATGATGGCCCAACGGCGTTCCGGTGCCACTGGGAGAGGGGGGAGAGCCCCCCTTCTTCTTCTTCTTCCTTGACCTTCCCCCTAGATGGGAGAAGGGTTTCCCCTCTGGTCCATGGCCTCCATAGCGGCGGAGGGGCGAGAGCCCCTCCTAGATTGGATCTCTCTCTCTGTTTCCTTCTGTTTCTGCGCTCCCCGATTCTGCCCTTTCATCGTTTCTTAAATTCCCGGAGATTCGTAACTCCGATTGGGCTGTAATTTTGTCATGATATATATATATATATTGGCTTTCTTGCGGCGAAATAAGGGCACCAACCGCCTTATGGAGTGGCCACGAGGGCCCAGGGCGCGCCCCTCGCCCTTGTGGGCCCCTCGAGCATCGTCTCGCATTGATTCCACTTTCCAAAATTCACATATATTCCAAAAAAATCTCCGTAAGTTTTTATCTCGTTTGGACTCCGTATGATATGGATTTTCTGCGAAACAAAAAACATGCAACAAACAGGAACTGGCGCTGGGCACTGGATCAATATGTTAGTCCTGGAAATAGTATAAAAATTTGCCAAAAGTATGTAAAAGTTGTAGAATATTGGCATGGAACAATCAAAAATTAAGATACGACGGAGACGTATCAGACTGGGTGAAGCTGCTTACATATTGGGCATTAGGATCTATAGAGATAGATCAAGATGCTTAATTGGACTTTCACAAAGTACATGCCTTGATAAAGTTTTGAAGAAGTTCAAAATGGATCAAGCAAAGAAAGGGTTCTTGCATGTGTTACAAGGTGTGAAGTTGAGTCAGACTCAATGCCCGACCACTGTAGTAGATAGAGAGAAAATAAAAGTCATTCTCTATGCCTCAGCCATAGGTTCTATCATGTATGCAATGCTGTGTACTAGACCTGATGTGTGCCTTGCTATTAGTTTAGCAGGGAAGTACCAAAGTAATCCAGGAGTGGATCACTGGACAATGGTCAAGAACATCCTGAAATACCTGAAAAGGACTAAGGATATGTTTCTCGTTTATGGAGGTGACAAAGAGCTCGTCGTAAATAGTTACATCGATGCAAGCTTTGACACCGACCGGATGACTCTAAGTCACAAACCAGATACGTATTTTTATTGAATGGTGGAGCTGTCATTGGTGCAGTTATAAGTAGAGCGTCGTGGCGGGATCTACGTGTGAAGCGGAATACATAGCTGCTTCGGAAGCAACAAATGAAGGAGTCTGGATGAAGGAGTTCATATCCGATCTAGGTGTAATACCTAGTGTACCAGGTCCAATGAAAATCTTTTGTGACAATACTGGTGCAATTGCCTTGGCAAAGGAATCCAGATTTCACAAGAGAACCAAGCACATCAAGAGACGCTTCAATTCCATCCACGATCAAGTCAAGGAGGGAGACATAGAAATTTGCAAGATACATACATATCTGAATGTTGCAGACTCGTTGACTAAGCCTCTCTCACGAGCAAAACATGATCAGCACCAAGACTCCATGGGTGTTAGAATCATTACTCTGTAATCTAGATTACTGACTCTAGTGCAAGTGGGAGACTGAGGGAAATATGCCCTATAGGCAATAATAAAGTCATTATTTATATTTCCTAATATCATGATAAATGTTTATTATTCATGCTAGAATTGTATTAACCGAAAACTTAGTACATGTGTGAATACATAGACAAACAGAGTCTCCCTAGTATGCCTCTACTAGACTAGCTCGTTAATCAAAGATGGTTAAGTTTCCTGGCCAATGACCTATGTTGTCATTTGATGAACCGGATCACATCATTAGAGGATGATATGATGGACAAGACCCATCAGTTAGCTTAGCACTATGATCGTTTAGTTTATTGCTATTGCTTTCTTCATGACTTATACATGTTCCTATAACTATGAGATTATGCAACTCTGGAATACCGGAGGAAAACTTAGTGTGCTATCAAACGTCACAATGTAACTGGGTGATTATAAAGATGCTCTACAGGTGTCTCCGATGGTGTTTGTTGAGTTGGCATAGATCGAGATTAGGATTTGTCACTCCGATTGTCGGAGAGGTATCTCTGGGCCCTCTCGGTAATGCACATCACTATAAGCCTTGCAAGCAATGTGACTAATGAGTTAGTTATGGGGTGATGCATCACAAAACGAGTAAAGAAACTTGTCGGTAACGAGATTGAACTAGGTATGATGATACTGACGATGGAATCTCAGGCAAGTAACATACCGATGACAAAGGGAACAACGTATGTTGTTGTGTGGTTTGACCGATAAAGATCTTCATAGAATATGTAGGAACCAATATGAGCATCCAGGTTCTGCTATTGGTTATTGACCGAAGATATGTCTTAGTCATGTCTACATAGTTCTCGAACCTGTAGGTCCGCACGCTTAATGTTCGATGATGATATGTATTGTGAGTTATGTGATTTGATGTACCGAAGGTTTTCCAGAGTCCTGGATGTGATCAAGGACATGACGAGGAGTCTCAAAATGGTCGAGACATAAAGATTGATATATTGGACCATATTGTTCGGACACGGAAGTGTTCCGGAGAGTTTTGGATAAAACCGGAGTGCTGGAGGGTTACCGGAACCC
>NC_041384.1:457493467-457508164 GCF_002162155.2 Triticum dicoccoides | reverse complement strand
GGAGAGAGGGTCGGCCTGTAGCGACCAGACCTCAAATGGTCCAATCTCTGTGCTCAGGTGTCATCCCTGGATCAGTAATGCTGACACCACACAGTACTTGAAGGATTTATAACAGAGTAGCAATCACACACGTATTACATCGAGTGTCTCAAAAGAGAACTTATTACAATAAATATGGCTTAAGGCCATCTAATAACTATAACAGCGGAAGGCTTGGAAGATAAGTGAGTCCATCAACTCCAACGGCATCACTGAGTATAGAACCACGACCTAAGACACCTTACTCGTCGTCTGAAAAGTCTGCAACATGAACGTTGCAGCCCGAAACGGGTCAGCACATGGAATATGCTGGCAATGTAACACATAGAGAGCAATGAAATAAATAGGCTATTCTATATGCATATTTGGCTGGTGGAAAGCTCTATGGTTACAGTTTTGCGTAAAGCCAATTTTTCCCTACTGCAAAGGAATAAATTTTATTTAACTATCATGGTAGTTGTTAAACATTGAGAATGGTTGACAACATTCTCAATCCCAATTAAGAAACATCATCATTAAAACCCAACAATATTAATTTAGAGTAACATGATGAGATTCACATGATAATCCAAGTACTAGATACTCAAGAATGTCCATAACCGGGGACACGGCTAACCATGATTAGTTTATACACTCTGCAGAGGTTTGCGCACTTTTCCCCACAAGACTCGATCTAATTCGTTGGGATTCTCGCACTACATGGTGTTTGAGAAACGGATGACCGAGACATAGTTTTTCAGAAGCGCTAGCACCTTATGATCAGGTAGACTGTTACACCTACTTTCCCCTACATCTGCTAGTCTAACACTGTAAGAGTTTGCACAACTTACTCAACTATGCTAGAGCCCATAGTAGCTTGTGGCTGCACACAGAAGTTTCTAGCATGAATAATCTCATGATCCCTCTGAGCCCGGGTGGCGGTCCAAAAGAAAAACAGGCAATCGCTGGAATACCCAGGTGCCTCAATCCACCCAGATGTGTATTTAAGTTGCCACCTTAGATAAACCATTAATTTAACAATCTCACATCTTTCATGGATACACTCACCCAATCCACGTCTACTAGCATAGCATGGCATAACAAGCAAACGTAGAAGCAACTCCCAAAGGTTTGATAATAAACAGGTGATAGGTACTACCTCATCTACTTCCCAGAACCCACAATTTAATTAGATCCTAAACATGCAATGTGTGAGGATTGATCTAATGCAATAAAAACTGGGTAGTAGGAGGTATGATCAAAGTGTTACTTGCTTTGCTGATGATCCGGGAAACCTAGCGATTCGAAGTAGCAAGCGGCACACTCCGGGTTCTCTATTTCAAACAAACAAGCATACAATAAGTACTCAACTAATGCATAGGTAAAACTCAAATAAGAGATCTAACCAGAAAGTTCAACTTAAGAACTCCGGTTGGCAAAAAGAACCAAATCGAACGAAGCAACGAAAGACAAACGGCAAAAGAAACAGGCTTTGTTTACTATTCTGGATCTAGGGCAATTTTTACAGAGGCAAAAACTTGTTTGAGTTGGTTAAACGGAAAGAGGGTTTCGAGACGAAACTCGAGGCGCTTGAATCGCCTGATTCCGATAAACGAGCCACAAGTTATACTAGAACGAAAATCGGATCAGGAATCGCGATCAAAAAAATCGCGGATTTAATCCGAGAAAAAGAAAACAATGAATAGACTAACGAACGAACATTCGTTATCTGGATCTAAACAATGAACGCGTTCGTTAAAACGAACGAACGAGCGAACGCTCGCTAATTAAATAAATCGGAAAAACCGATCTATTAAAAACGAATCTAAAAAAACTGAACGAAAAACCGACGGAAAACCGAACGGTTTTTCGAGAAAAATCGGCGGCGGGGCGGGGTCAACCTCCGGCGAACGGCGAGGTCGGCGGGCGGCGGCGCGGGCGGCGGCGGCGCGGTGTGGCGGCGCGGTGGGCAGCGGCGCGGCGAGGCGGCAGCGGCGGCAGCGCGTCGCGGCGGCATGACTCCGGCGAACGACGGTGGCGGCGGCGGGGCCGCGCGGGTGGTGGCGCGGGGCAGCGGCACGGCGGGGCGGTGCGGGTGGCGGCGCGGGGCAGCGGCGCGGCGTGGCGCGACTAGGGTTAGGATTTGGGGCGGGGCGCGGTTGGGCTGTTCGGGCCTCGGGGCGGCGCTAGTTAAAGGCCTCGGCCAGGGAGTCCTGGCCGGATACGGCCCGTAGGTCGGTTCGGACTTTTTTTTATTTAAAAATAATTATGCTCAGAAAAAAAGGAATACTAAACAGACTTCAAAAATCCCGAAATAAAACTTCGCCGGCTTCTAAAATCAAGCCGCACAGGATGAACATTTATTTGGGGCCTAAATGCAATTTCGAAAAACACGCATTTTCCTAAATTCAAATAAAATAGCAAATAAAACCAAAATAAAATCTTATTTGTTTTTACTATTAAATCCTCAATATTTCTTTATTTTGGGAAAGTCATTTTATCTCTTCTCTCATACTTTTATAATAGAAATAATGGAAGATAAAATAAATAAAATCAAATGATCCTATTTTCAAAATTTGAGAAAACTCAAATATGAAAATAACGAAATCCCGAACTCTCTCCGAGGGTCCTTGAGTTGCGTGAAATTTGTAGGATCAACGAAAATGCAATAAAATATGATATGCAATGATGATCTATTGTATAACATTCCAAATTGAAAAATTGGGATGTTACAACCTACCCCCCTTAAGATGAATCTCGCCCTCGAGATTCGGGTTGGCTAGAAAATAGGTGAGGGTGGTCCTTCAGCAAATCTTCCTCTCGCTCCCAGGTGGCTTCATCCTCCGTGTGGTGGCTCCATTGAACTTTGCAAAACTTTATAACCTTGCTGCGGGTGACTCGACTGGCATATTCAAGAATCTTGACTGGTTTCTCCTCATAGGTCAAATCAATGTCCAACTGAATCGCTTCCAGCGGTACTGTGTCTCTCAGTGGTGTATCAGCCATCTCGGCGTGGCACTTCTTCAACTGGGAAACGTGGAACACGTCGTGAACTCCTGACAATCCTTCGGGCAACTCCAACTTGTAGGCTACTTCTCCCATACGCTCCAAAACTTTGTATGGTCCTACAAAACGTGGCGCTAACTTTCCCTTAACTCCAAAGCGCTTAACTCCTCGAAGTGGAGATACTCGAAGATAAACTCAGTCTCCGACTTCGTAAACTGTCTCCTTGCATTTTGAATCTGCGTAGCTCTTCTGCCTGGACTGGGCTACCTTGAGCCTATCGCGAATCAATTTTACTTTCTGTTTAGACTCCTTAATCAGATCCGGTCCAAACAACTGGCGATCTCCAACTTCATCCCACGACAATGGGGTCCTGCACCTCCTTCCGTACAAGGCTTCGAAAGGGGCCATCTTCAAGCTGGATTGATAACTGTTGTTATAGGAGAACTCTGCATATGGCAAATTCTCGTCCCAACTAGATCCGTAATCTAGCGCACAAGCTCTCAGCATATCCTCCAAAATCTGATTGACTCTCTCGGTCTGTCCATCTGTCTGTGGATGGAAAGCTGTACCAAACTCTAGCCTGGTACCCAAAGCTTCATGCAACTAATTCCAGAACTTTAAGGTAAACTGGGTTCCTCTATCTGATACAATGCTCCTTGGAACTCCATGCAGACATACGATCCTGGTCATGTATATCTTTGCCAACTTGGCACTGGTATAGGTAGTCTTCACTGGAATGAAATGAGATACCTTTGTCAAACTATCAACTACAACCCGTATCGAGTCATAGCCTGAACGAGTTCTGGGCAATCCTGTGATAAAATCCATGCCTAACTTATCCCACTTCCATTCGGGTATCGGCAATGGCTGTAGCAATCTCGCTGGCTTCTGATGCTCTGCTTTTACTCTCTGACATACATCACAAACCGCTACATACTCCGCAATATCCTTCTTCATTCTGGTCCACCAGAAAGTGTCCTTCAAATCCAAATACATCTTGGTATTCCCTGGGTGAATCGAATATGGTGAATCATGGGCCTCTTGCAGAATTAACTTCCTGATCTCCGGGTCATTAGACACATAAACACAGTCTTCAAACCATAAGGTATCGTGCTCATCCTCACAAAATCCATTAGCTTTTCCTTTGCTTATTTTCTCCTTAATAGGAGTAATCTCCTTGTCAGTCTTTTGAGCTTCTCTGATCTTATCCATCAAAGTAGACTGAATCTCCAATGCTGCTACATACCCTCTCGGAACTATCTCCAAACATAGCTCACGAAGATTCTCGGCTAACTCTCTTGGTAATTCACCCGTCATTAAGGTGTTGACATGACTTTTACAGCTCAACGCGTGAGCTACTACGTTAGCCTTTCCGGGGTGATAATGCAATCTCATGTCATAGTCCTTGATGAGTTCCAACCATCTCCTTTGTCCGAGGTTCAACTCCTTCTATGTGAAAATATACTTCAAACTCTTGTGATCCATATATACCTCACAATGGTTTCCAATGAGAAAGTGTCTCCAGGTTTTCAATGCATGCACTATGGCTGCTAACTCCAAATCATGCGTAGCATAATTTAACTCATGAGGCTTGAGCTATCGTGAGGCATATGAAACGACTCTTCCTTCTTGCATAAGCACTGCTCCAAGTCCTCGCGTGAAGCGTCGCAATACACCTCATAATCCTTGGTATGATCTGGCAAAATCAGCACTGGTGATGTAACCAAACGTTTCTTCAACTCCTAGAAACTGGCCTCACATTCCTCGGTCCATATGAACTTGGTATCCTTTTTCAACAACTCTGTCATAGGCTTCGCAATCTTCGAGAAATTTTCAATAAATCTCCGGTAGTATCATGCAAGTCCAAGAAAACTCTGGATCTCTCCAACTATTGTTGGGGCTTCCCAATTTGTCACAGTGTCAACCTTGGTGGGATCTACTGCTATACCTTCTCCGGATATAACGTGTCCGAGAAATCCAACTTCCTTCAACCAAAACTCACATTTGCTAAACTTGGCATATAGCTGATGTTCTCTGAGCTTACCAAGTACCAAACGCAAATGCTCCTTATGCTCCTCTTCATTCTTCGAGTATACCAGGATATCATCGATGAACACTACGATGAACTTATCCAAAAACTCCATAAACACCTTGTTCATCATGTTCATAAAATATGCAGGTGCGTTAGTCAGACCAAATGACATAACGGTATACTCGTACAGCCCATACCTGGTGGTAAAGGCCGTCTTAGGTATATCCTGTTCTCGAATCTTCAACTGATGGTATCCTGACCGCAGATCGATCTTGGAAAATACCTTAGCTCCTTGCAATCGATCAAATAGATCATTGATCATCGGTAGTGGGTACTTGTTCTTGATGGTTACTTCATTCAACCCTCGATAATCAACAACCATCCTTAACAATCCATCCTTCTTCTCCACTAGAAGTACTGGCGATCCCCACGGCGCAGGGCAGCGGCGCGGGTGGCGGCACGGGGCAGCGGCGTGGCGGGGCGGCAGCGGCGGCACGACGCGGCTAGGGTTAAGGTTTGGGGTGGGGCGCGGTTGGGCTGTTCGGGCCTCGGGGCGGCACTAGTTAAAGGCCTCGGCCAGGGAGTCCTGGCCGGATACGACCCGTAGGTCGGTTCATACTTTTTTCTTAAATAATTATGCTCAGAAAAAAACAAAAGGTATACTAAACGGACTTCAAAAATCCCGAAATAAATTTTCCCCGTCTTCTAAAATCAAGCCGCACAGGATGAACATTTATTTGGGGCCTAAATGCAATTTTGAAAAATGCGCATATTTCTAAATTCAAATAAAATAGCAGATAAAACCAAAATAAAATATTATTTGATTTTACTATTAAATCCTTAATATTTCTTTATTTTGGGAAAGTCATTTTATTCCCTCTCTCATACTTTTATAATAGAAATAATGGAAGACAAAATAAATAAAATCAAATGATCCTATTTTCAAAATTCGAGAAAACTCAAATATGAAAATAACGAAATCCCCAACTCTCTTCGAGGGTCCTTGAGTTGCGTGAAATTTCTAGGATCAACCAAAATGCAATAAAATATGATATGCAATGATGATCTATTGTATAACATTCCAAATTGAAAATTTGGGATGTTACACGACCAGGAGGTGGCGCCCCCTAGTCCGAATTGGACAAGGGGTGGGGGCGGTGGCCCCCTCCTTCCTTCTCACCCCTTCCTCCTTCCTTTCCCTCCTAGTTGGACTAGGAAAATGGGTAACCTACTCCTAGTAGGAGTAGGATTCCCCCCCCCCCTTGGGGCGCGCCCGTTGAGGCCGGCCGGCTCCCTCCTCCCCTCCATTATATATGGGGGAGGGGGAACCCCATAGACACACAAGTTGATTTCTTAGCCGTGTGCGGTGCCCCCTCCATAGATTTCCACCTCGGTCATATTGTCGTAGTGCTTAGGCGAAGCCCTACATCGGTAACTTCATCATCACCGTCACTACACCGTCATGCTGACGAAACTCTCCCTCGTCCTCAACTGGATCTAGAGTTCGAGGGACGTCACCGAGCTGAACGTGTGCAGATCGCGGAGGTGTCGTGCGTTTGGTACTTGATCGGTTGGATCATGAAGACGTTCGACTACATCAACCGTGTTACAAAACGCTTCCGCTTTCAGTCTATGAGGGTACGTAGACACACTCTCCCCTCTCGTTGCTATGCAACTCCAAGATAGATCTTGCATGATCGTAGGATTTTTTTTGAAATACTACGTTCCCCCACAGAAAACCATTACGGCAAGGAAGGAGGAATTTCATGATATTACCCATACAACAGTGTTAGGATAAATGATAAACAAAATTTAGCATTGTGCTACAAATGTTATCGGAGTACTACGGACATGCTTCGGGATAGCATTGACATGGTCACTGGGTAAATATACGACTTTGGATTCATAAAGGATCCATCAGGAACAACTTATATAACAAGTCTTACAATTTCCTCATGGAAGAATGACTAACCTTGCTAAAATGGAAACTATAACAATAGGTCCTCCAGCCAGGTGTGCTAGGCATGACATCACCTTATCCGGTTAAAGACCAATGTTATAACTCTTGGGAATATGTTCCAACCATCATATCCGACCGAGATTCAAATCTGACCGGTGTTAGGATACCTTAGACTCGGGATGTCTAAGAAGAAAAAGGTGTAACACAAATTGACGAGATGACATTGTAAGATTCTCGGGAAATGAACTATGGAAGCGAGTTCTGAAAGAAGACTTCATCATTAAACCAAGGAGAGGATGAGGTGGGTGGCTGATGTACTCAGCGACATATCATCAAGATTCCTGAAACGATGGATTTCTACGATTATGTGAACAAGGAGATAACATTTGTTAGATCAAATGACATAATGATGTATGCTTGAGGAAAACATACACAATTAAACATTGGTTGAAAGGTGCGCTCGAATTATGGGCATAGGTAGCATGATCAATGTTGGAATGGTGATTCAATCACCATTAGTCCAAGAATGAACGGCCGACCATTAACTTCATAGCAATAGGGTTGCTAGAAGTTTTGAATACGCACGTCGTAGTTCAATTGTTGGTTTCCCGGTTAAAAACGACATGGGGATCAAGGAATGAACAGTAATGGCAAGAGTATAACTTGTATTAAGAATTGTTACGAGGTGGTGAAATTCTCACGACATTGTTGACATAAAAGATGGTAGTACTCCAAGGTAGAGCATAACATAAGTCGGATAACAAGGAACTCAAGGTATAACACAAAACAAGAACAAGTTTTGTGTTGGAGGGAATGCAAGAATGTTGTCGATGTTAATACAAATAATCGAGGGGAAAGGGTGCTATTTTCCATCATGAATTCGATTCACAACTTGGAAGAAGGAAAATCATTGTTGATGATGATCACGACAGAATTGTCAAGAGATTTCATGAAGGTGTAATCGATCGGTGATGACATAAAGTCAAAGGAATGATGAAGAGAAAGGTTATTGGAACCACAGTTACATCACAAACTCAAAATCTTGATTGTTGTTCAAGGCAAAATGATATGACGAGGAAAGTCGACGTAAGCTTAGCTCATCGTCAAAAATTGTGCTCCGGGAAGAAGGACCAGGTAGCACAGATAAAAAGTTGCACGATAATGATATAGCCGATCAGGCTAGGAATGACTTGAAGGATTATGAAACTCATAAGCAACGAAAATTACTTAGAGTTATTGAATCAGAGTGCGGAATCGATTCACTTATCGGTGTTCTCGAGTCACTATTAACTCAGAACCCAGGGGGTTGGAATCGGTGAGAATAATAGTAGATGAAGAACTCATAAGAAGTTATGTAGTTCCGTGATATTCTCGAGATACCAGAGGGTGTACTCGAAGGTAGAGCAAAATAGAGGCTGGATAGGTGTATTGACCTACAGAAGACAAGTACTTCAACTTGTCTGAGAAATGGGATCAAAGAAGATCAATATGGTCAGAACCATGATTGCAAAGGACCAAACATAGATACCAGATGAACTTATAACAAGGGGATTATTATTATTATCATTATTATTATTACAAGAA
The DNA here is from genome assembly GCF_002162155.2 of Triticum dicoccoides. Taxonomy (NCBI): domain Eukaryota; kingdom Viridiplantae; phylum Streptophyta; class Magnoliopsida; order Poales; family Poaceae; genus Triticum; species Triticum dicoccoides. The sequence goes on along the minus strand of NC_041384.1, from coordinate 457,499,564 downwards.
GCTTCCATGATAAGTTCCACATCGGGTCCATGGGCATGAACACAAAGGTTCAAGGTCGACTCCCACTTATCCAATACACAACTTCTCATTCACTTATCAGTTTCGAAGAAGTTTTAGCGTTGAAATTTTACCTGACCAAAAGTCAATAGAATATAACCCACATAACTTTTGAGTTCACACAGAGAAAGGAAGGCATAAGTTCAACCCCTTGGGGCATCTTAGGAACACATAACACAAACTTCCGGAGTAAATTATACAAGCTCGAAAGCAGAGCATGGTTGAGAAGCAGCGGATACGATTTACCAAAGGCATTACGTATCCAAGAAAAGGCTCACAAGGTTATTGAATATGAAGGACGTTGTTGGATGAAATCCAATAGAGGATCTGGTGGTCCATAAGGGATCTGCTGTGAGCATCGGTACTCAACCAGAAGAAAGAATGCAAGGAGATCAGATGATAAAAAAACAACTAACTAATTCAAAGCTCAGCTGTAAAGGAATTATGAATTCCAAGACAAGGGATCTGAAGCAATGCTCTAATTAGGGATGGATATGTTGAATAGCCTTAGGGGTACAATCGATGACGATATGATTGGTCGAGATCCAACTCATGTTTAAAACAACGTCTAATCCAGAAGGATGAATGCTAGGATCTAATTGAGGATTGCGTGCATTCACAACACATTGAATCAACAGACTCAAAATGATAACGACAAAGGATGACAATAAGATTACCAGACTTATGGGATTAATCATAATGCAAGCAAGCAAGAATTTCAAGAGCAATAGGCTGTTAAGGATTTTCGGAAGATTGAATGGTATTTCGAAGACTTTTATGAAATACATGAATCAACTGGGGATGAGCTGATACTCGGTAAGTGTGAGAAATTATCCGCGGGGGTATTCAGGCAGTAAAGAACTGCAGGGCAGTAGGCACAAAGAATTCTCGGAACAATAGAGAGAATTTTGGGGTATCTTGTAATAACAAGATCAATGGGGAATGAATGTATGAATGGGAAGTGTATGTGGTTATCCTTAGGGGATTTATCGATGGAATGGAATTGCAAAAGCGAGGGCACATAGTCTCGAGGGAACATCGTAGAGTATCTTTGGAATCTTCTGGTGTAGCAGGTGATCATCTGTAATAAGGGGCTCTCTGGGTGGATGTGTTCACGGGATCCTAATGTTAGAGTTAGTAAATCCATTTCAACTCGAATAAAAGAGAGATTAGAGTCCCAGAGTATAGACGAGAAGTAAAAGATCCTAGTACCACCCAATGGCGACGTGGGCCCGTAAGTCGCACATCCATGTTAGTAAAAACTTTTTCAATGACTAGACTCAACTTCAACCATGGAGTTTGGAAGGGGGATTCCTATAGGCAGTCGGCTCTGATACCAACTTGTGACGCCCCTGATTTGACCGTACACTAATCATACACGCAAATGTGTACGACCAAGATCAGGGACTCACGGGAAGATATCATAACACAACTCTAGACACAAATTAAAATAATACAAGCTTTATATTACAAGCCAGGGGCCTCGAGGGCTCGAATACATAAGCTTGAAAACACAAGAGTCAGCGGAAGCAATAATATCTGAGTACAAACATTAAGTTAAACAAGTTGCCATAAGATGGCTAGCACAAACTGGGATACAGATTGAAAGAGGCACAGGCTGATACGTCTCTGTCGTATCTACTTTTCCAAACACTTTTGCCCTTGTTTTGGACTCTAACTTGCATGATTTGAATGGAACTAACCCGGACTGACGTTGTTTTCAGCAGAATTGCCATGGTGTTATTTTTGTGCAGAAATAAAAGTTCTCGGAATGACCTGAAAATCCACAGAGAATTATTTTGGAATATATAAAAAATACTGGAAGGAAGATCCACGTCAGGGGGCCTCCACCTGTTCATGAGGGTGGGGGGAGCGCCCTACCCCCTGGGCGCGCCCCCTGCCTCGTGGGCCCCCTCACACTCCAACAACCTCAACCTGGACTCCATATATTCACTTTCGGGGAGAAAAAAAACTAGGGAGAAGGATTCATCGTGTTTTATGATACGGAGCCTCCGCCAAGCCCTAAACTCTCTCGGGAGGGCTGATCTGGAGTCCGTTCGGGGATCTGGAGAAGGGAATCCATCTCCATCGTCATCATCAACCATCCTCCATCATCAACTTCATGATGCTCACCGTTGTGCGTGAGTAATTCCATCGTAGGCTTGCTGGACGGTGATGAGTTGGAGGAGATTTATCATGTAATCGAGTTAGTTTTGTTAGGGTTTGATCCCTAGTATCCACCATGTTTTGAGATTGATGTTTCTATGACTTTGCTATGCTTAATGCTTGTCACTAGGGCCCGAGTGCCATGATTTCAGATCTGAACCTATTATGTTTTCATCAATATATGAGAGTTCTTGATCCTATCTTGCAAGTCTATAGTCACCTATTATGTGTTATGATCCGTTAACCCTGAAGTGACAATAATCAGGATACTTACCGGTGATGAATATAGTTTGAGGAGTTCATGTATTCACTATGTGTTAATGCTTTGTTCCGGTACTCTATTAAAAGGAGGCCTTAATATCTCTTAGTTTCCATTAGGACCCCTCTGCCACGGGAGGGTAGGACAAAAGATGTCACGCAAGTTCTTTTCCATAAGCAGGTATGACTATATTTGGAATACATGCCTACATTACATTGATGAACTGGAGCTAGTTCTGTGTCACCCTAGGTTATGACTGTTACATGATGAACCGCATTCGACATAATTCTCCATCACCGATCCATTGCATACGAGCTTTCCATATATTGTTCTTTGCTTATTTACTTTTCCGTTGCTATTATTATCATCACTATAAAACACCAAAAATATTACTTTTGCCACTGTTACCTTTTACCACCGTTACCACTACTATCATATTACTTTGCTGCAGATACTAAGTTTCCAGCTGTGGTTGAATTGACAACTCAGCTTCTAATACTTGAGAATATTCTTTGGCTCCCCTTGTGTCGAATCAATAAATTTGGGTTGAATACTCTACCCTCGAAAACTGTTGCAATCCCCTATACTTGTGGGTTATCAAGACTATTTTCTGGCTCCGTTGCCGGGGAGCATAGCTCTATTCTTTGAGTCACTTGGGATTTATATCTGCTTATCATTATGAAGAACTTGAAAGATCCAAGAACCAAGATTTATCCCTCAACTACGAGGGGAGGTAAGGAACTGCCATCTAGCTCTGCACTTGATTCACCTTCTTTTTTGAGTAAGCTTGCGACACCTAAACCTGCTTCTGCTATTAATTCTGATATGTCGCATGTTATTGATGATGCCACTTCTTCTATGCATGATACTTACGATGAAACTACTTCTATGCTTGATACTACTGTGCCACTTGGTGAATTTCTTGATGAACAACTTGCTAGGGCTAGAGAGAATGAAATTATTGAAACTCATAATATTGATGAAAGTGATGATGAAGACTCTTCCCCTAGATATGAATTACCTGTTGTTCCCGAGGGCTATGTTATGGATGAAGAAACTGCTAGAAATTTTCTTTCTTGCAATGATAGGAGTAATCTTAAGAAATTATTAGCTAAGCTGAAACAAAAAACTCCGAATGCTAGAATGAAATATGATCCTGCTTATGCTACTTCACCTATCTTTGTTACTGATAAGGATTATGATTTCTCTATTGATCCTGAGATAATTACTTTAGTTGAATCTGATCCTTTCTATGGCTATGAATCTGAAACTATTGTGGCACATCTTACTAAATTAAAGGTTATAGCCACCCTATTCACTAATGATGAGAAAACTCGCTACTATTATATCCTTAAGATATTTCCGTTCTCATTAAAGGGTGATGCTAAAATATGGTTTAATTCTCTTGATCCTGGTTGTGTGCGTAGTCGCCGAGATATGATTTATTAGTTCTCTGCTAAATATTTCCCCGCTAATAAGAAATAAGCTGCTTTAAGGGAAATATATAATTTTGTGCAAATTGAAGAAGAGAGTCTCCCACAAGCTTGGGGGAGGCTTCTCCAATTACTTAATGCTTTGCCTGATCATCCTCTTAAGAAAAAATGAAATACTTGATATCTTTTATAATGGACTAACCGATTGTAGAGACCAGACCTCAAACGGTCCAATCTCTGTGCTCAGGTGTCATCCCTGGATCAGTAATGCTGACACCACACAGTACTTGAAGGATTTATAATAGAGTAGCAATCACACACTTATTGCATTGAGTGTCTCAAAAGAGAACTTATTACAATAAATATGGCTTAAGGCCATCTAATAACGATAACAATGGAAGGCTTGGAAGATAAGTGAGTCCATCAACTCCAACGGCATCATTGAGTATAGAACCACGACCTAAAGGCACCTTAATCACCGTCTGAAAAGTCTGCAACATTAACGTTGTAGCCAGAAACGGGTCAGCACATGGAATATGCTGGCAATGTAACACATAGAGAGTAATGTAAGAATAAGGCTATACTACATGCATATTTGGCTGGTGGAAAGCTCTATGGTTACAGTTTTGCGTAAAGCCAATTTTTCCCTACTGCAAAGGAATAAATTTTATTTAACTATCACAGTGGTTGTTAAACATTGAGAATGGTTGACAGCATTCTCAATCCCAATTAAGCATCATCATTAAACAAAACCCAACAAAATTAATTTTAGAGTAACATGATGAGATTCACATGATAATCCAGGTACTAGATACTCAAGATGTCCATAACCGGGGACATGGCTAACCATGATTAGTTTATACACTCTGCAGAGGTTTGCGCACTTTTCCCCACAAGACTCGATCTCCTCCGTTGGGATTCTCGCACTACATGTTGTTTGAGAAACGGATGACCGAGACATAGTCTTTCAGAAGCGCTAGCACCTTACGATCGGGTAGACCGTTACACCTACTTTCCCCTACATCTGCTAGTCTACCACTGTAAGAGTTTGCACGACTTAATCAACTATGCTAGAGCCCATAATAGCTTGTGGCTGCACACGGAAGTTTCTAGCATGAATAATCTCATGATCCCTTTGAGCCCGGGTGACAGTCTAAAAGAAAACAGGCAATCGCTGGAATATCCAGGTGCCTCAATCCACCCAGATGTGTATTTAAGTTGCCACCTTAGATAAACCTTTAATTTAACAATCTCACATCTGTCATGGATTTCACTCACCCAATCCACGTCTACTAGCATAGCATGGCATAATAAGCAAACGTAGAAGTAACTCCCAAAGGTTTGACGATAACAGGTAATAGGTACTACCTCAACTACTTCCCAAACCCACAATTTAATTAGATCCTAATCATGCAATGTGTGAGGATTGATCTAATGCAATAAAACTGGGTAATTGGAAGTATGATCAAAGTGTTACTTGCCTTGCTGATGATCCGCGAAACCTAGCGATGCGAAGTAGCAAGCGGCGCACTCCGGGTACTCTATCACAAACAAACAAGTATATAGTAAGTACTCAACTAATGCACAGGTAAAACTCAAATAAGAGATCTAACCAGAAAGTTCAACTTAAGAACTCCGGTTGGCAAAAAGAATCAAATCGAACGAAGCAACGAAAGACAAACGGCAAAAGAAACAAGCTTAGTTTACTATTTTGGATCTAGGGCAATTTTTATAGTGGCAAAAACTTGTTTGAGTTGGTTAAATGGAAAGAGGGTTTTGAGACGAAACGCCAGGCGCTTGAATCGCCTGATTCCGATAAACGAGCGAAAAGTTATACTAGAACGAAAAACGGATCAGGAATCGCTATTAAAAAAATCGCGGATTTAATCCGAGAAAAAGAAAACGATGAACAGATTAACGAACGGACGTTCGTTAACTGGATCTAAACGATGAACGCGTTCGTTAAAATGAACGAACGAGCGAACGCTGGCTAATTAAATAAACCGGAAAACCGATCTATTTAAAAAACAAAACTAAAAAAACCGGACAAAACCGATGGAAAACCGATCGGTCTTTCGAGAAAAACCGGCGGCGGCGAGGTCTACCTCTGGCAACTCTGGCGAACGGCGGCAGCGGGTGGCGGCGCGGCGGGGCGGCAGCGGCGCGGGGCGGCGAGGGTGGC
>NC_041384.1:457485030-457492994 GCF_002162155.2 Triticum dicoccoides | reverse complement strand
GCGGGGCTAGGGTTAGGGTTTGGGGCGGGGCGCGGCTTGGGCTGTCCCCGGCCTCGGGCGGCGCTACTTAAAGCCCCGGCCAGGCGGAGTCCTGGCCGGTTACGGCCCAGAGTCGGTTCGGACCTTTTTTTTTTAAATAATTACGCTCAAAGAAAAAAAAACAAAAGGAATACTAAACGGACCCCAAAAATCCTGAAATACATTTTCCCCGGCTTTAAAATCAAGCCGCATAGGATGAACATTTATTTGGGGCCTAAATGCAATTTTGAAAAACGCGCATTTTTCTTAGATTCAAATAAAATAGCAAATAAAACCAAAATAAAATCTTATTTGATTTTATTATTAAATCCTCAATATTTCTTTATTTTGGGGAAGTCATTTTATTCCCTCTCTCATATTTTGATAATAGAAATAACTGAAGATAAAATAAATAAAACCAAATGATCCTATTTTCAAAATTTGAGAAACTCAAATATGAAAATAACGAATTCCCCCAACTCTCTCTGAGGGTCCTTGAGTTGCGTGAAATTTCTATGATCAACCAAAATGCAATAAAATATGATATGCAATGACGATCTAATGTATAGCATTCCAAATTGAAAATTTGGGATGTTACAAGGTGAGGGTGGTCCTTTAGCAATTCTTCCTCTCGCTCCCAGGTGGCTTCATCCTCCGTGTGGTGGCTCCACTGAACTTTGCAAAACTTTATAACCTTGCTGCAGGTGACTCGACTGGCATACTCTAAAATCTTGACTGGTTTCTCCTCATAGGTCAAATCACTGTCCAACTGAATTGCTTCCAGCGGCACTGTATCTGTCAGCGGTATATCAGCCATCTCCGCGTGGCACTTCTTCAACTGGGAAACGTGGAACACGTCGTGAACTCCTGACAATCCTTCGGGCAATTCCAACTTATAGGCTACTTCTCACATACGCTCCAAAACTTTGTATGGGCCTACAAAACATGGCGCTAACTTTCCCTTAACTCCAAAGCGCTTAACTCCTCGAAGTGGAGATACTCAAAGATAAACTCGGCCTCCGACTTCGTAAACTGTCTCCTTGCGTTTAGAATCTGCGTAGCTCTTCTGCCTGGATTGAGCTACCTAGCCTATCACGACTCAATTTCACTTTCTGTTCAGACTTCTTAATCAGATCCGGTCCAAACAACTGGCGGTCTCCAACTTCATCCCACGACAATGGGGTCCTGCACCTCCTTCCGTACAAGGCTTCGAAAGGGGCCATCTTGAAACTGGATTGATAGCTGTTGTTGTAAGAGAACTCTGCATATGGCAAATTCTCGTCCCAACTAGATCCGTAATCTAGCGCACAAGCTCTCAGCATATCCTCCAAAATCTGATTGACTCTCTCGGTCTGTCCATCTGTCTGCGGATGGAAAGCTGTACTAAATTCTAGCCTGGTACCCAAAGTTTCATGCAACTGATTCCATAACTTTGAGATAAATTGGGTTCCTCTATCTGATACAATGCTCCTTGGAACTCCATGCAGACATACGATTCTGGTCATGTATATCTTTGCCAACTTTGCACTAGTATAGGTAGTCTTCACTGGAATGAAATGAGCTACCTTTGTCAAACGATCGACTACAACCCATATTGAGTCATAGCCTGAACGAGTTCTGGGTAAACCTGTAATAAAATCCATGCCTAACTTATCCCACTTCCATTCGGGTATCGGCAATGGCTGTAGCAATCCTGCTGGCTTCTGATGCTCAGCTTTTACCTTCTGGCATACATCACAAACTGCTACATACTCTGCAATATCCTTCTTCATTCCGGTCCACCAGAAGGTATCCTTCAAATCCAAATACATCTTGGTATTTCCTGGGTGAATCGAATATGGTGAATCATGGGCCTCTTGCAGAATTAACTTCCTGATCTCCGAATCATTAGGCACATAAACACGGCCTTCAAACCATAAGGTATCGTGCTCATCTTCACGAAATCCCTTAGCTTTTCCTTTGCTCATTTTCTCCTTTATAGGGGCAATCTCCTTGTCAGTCTTCTGGGCTTCTCTGATCTTATCCATCAAAGTAGACTGAATCTCCAATGCTGCTACATAGCCTCTTGGTACTATTTCCAAACATAGCTCTCGGAGATTTTCGGCTAACTCCCTTGGTAAATCTCCCTTCATTAGTGTGTTGACATGGCTTTTACGACTCAACGTGTCAGCTACTACGTTATCCTTTCCGGGGTGATAATGCAATATCATATCATAATCCTTGATGAGCTCCAACCATCTCCTTTGCCTGAGATTCAACTCCTTCTGCATGAAAATATACTTCAAACTCTTGTGATCCATGTACACCTCACAATGGTTTCCAATGAGAAAATGTCTCCAGGTCTTCAATGCATGCATTACGGCTGCTAACTACAAATCATGCGTAGCATAATTCAACTCATGAGGCTTAAGCTGTCGTGAGGCATATGAAACAACTCTTCCTTCTTGCATAAGCACTGTTCCAAGTCCTCGATGTGAAGCGTCGCAATACACCTCATAATCCTTGGTCTGATCTGGCAAAATCAACACAGGTGATGTAACCAAACGTTTCTTCAGCTCCTGGAAACTAGCCTCACATTCCTCAGTCCATATGAACTTGGTATCCTTTTTCAACAGCTCCGTCATAGGCTTCGCAATCTTTGAGAAATTCTCAATAAACCTCTGGTAGTGTCCTACGAGTCCAAGAAAACTCCGGATCTCTCCAACTGTTGTTGGGGCTTCCCAATTTTTCATGGTATCAACCTTAGTGGGATCTACTGCTATACCTTGTCCAGATATAACGTGTCGGAGAAATCCAACTTCCTTCAACCAAAACTCACATTTGCTAAACTTGGCATGTAACTGATGTTCTCTGAGCTTACCAAGTACCAAACACAAATGCTCCTTATGCTCCTCTTCATTCTTTGAGTATACCAGGATATCATCAATGAACACCACGACGAACTTATCCAAAAACTCCATGAATACTTTGTTCATCATATTCATAAAATATGCAGGTGCGTTAGTCAGACCAAATGACATAACGGTATACTCGTACAGCCCATACCTGGTGGTAAAAGCCGTCTTAGGTATATCCTATTCTCGAATCTTCAACTGATGGTATCTGGATCGCAGATCGATCTTGGAAAATACCTTAGCTCCTTGCAATCGATCAATCAGATCATTGATCATTGGTAGTGGGTACTTGTTCTTGATGGTTACTTCATTCAATCCTCGATAATCAACAACCATCCTTAACGATCCATCCTTCTTCTCCACTAGAAGTACTAGCGATCCCCAAGGCGATGAACTTGGGCAAATATATCCTTTATCCAGTAACTCCTTAATCTGCTTCTTAATCTCCACCAAATCCTTTGCGGGCATCCTATATGGTCTCTTTGATATTGGCCCTGTGCCTGGCAAAAGCTGAATCAAAAACTCAATATCTCTATCCGGTGGCATGCCTGGCAACTCCTCTGGAAATACATCAGGAAAATCCTTCACCACTGGTACTTCCTCCTACACAACTCCTGTTAAACAGTTTACTTGAGTCCTTTTTGGCACATGCTGGGATACATACTTGATCCTTCTCCCTTCTGGGGTGGTAAGCAAAATTGACTTACTGGCGCAATCGATGTTTCCTCCATACATCGACAGCCAATCCATACCCAGAATTACATCCAAACCTTGTGATTCCAAAATGATTAAATCCGAGGGAAACACATGCCTACCTATACTCAGTGGCACTTGAAAACATCCTTGGCTAGCCATATACTCCGCTCCTGGTGAGTTTACTAACATAGGTGTTCTAAGAACTTTGGTGGGCAGATTATACTTATCCACAAATCCCCTTGATATGTATGAATGCGATGCACCAGTATCAAAAAGAACGAGTGCAGTAAATGACTTAATCAAAAACTTACCGGTTACAGCATCCGACTGCTCTTCAACCTCCTCCACATTAACGTGGTTCACCTATCCCCTGTTGAAAGGGTTCGGCTTCTTCCTAGAGCTTCCATTGCCATTTCCATTCTAGGATTTAGGACATTCATTGGCATAATGTCCGGTCTTCTGGCACTTAAAGCAAGTGACTTGGCTCAGGTCTCTCTTGGCTGGGGTTGATGGGTTGGTGCTATTCTGGCCATTGCTTCCTCCATTTCCATTACCATTCTTGGTGCCATTGTGATTGTGCGAGCTACCTCCTCCATGGGTATGCTGAAAATGTCCTCCCGGTCTAGGGGTAAAACGTGGCTTTTGCTGAGCTCCTGAATTGTACTTCCCTTGTCCATACTTCCTCTTGTGGGTCTCAATCTACTGCTTCTTCCCTTCAATCATAAGAGCACGGTCTACCAACTCTTGGTAGTTGTTGAAGGTTGCTACCATCAACTGCATGCTCAACTCATCATTCAGTCCTTCCAGAAACTTCTCCTGCTTAGCTGCATCCGTAGCCACGTCATCTGGGGCATAATGTGCTAACTTACTAAAGTCCTCCACATACTGACCAACTGTCCTTCCTCCTTGGCGCAAGTTGCGAAACTCTCGCTTCTTCATGGCCATAGCTCCTGCTGAAACATGGGCAGTACGGAAAGCCTGCTGAAACTGGTCCCACGTGACAGTGTCGATAGGGAAAGTGGCTGTGAAATTCTCCCACCATGATGATGCGGGTCCTTCAAGCTGATATGCGGCAAACTTCACCTTTTCCGCATCCGTGCATCCTGCGGTGGTCAACTCCCTTGCTGTCTTACAGAGCCAATCATCTGCTACTATCGGCTCGGTGCTACTGGAGAACACTAGTGGATTTAGCCTAAGAAAACGGGCTAAGTGATCAACAGGTGGTGGTGGTGGTGGGTTGTTGTTGTTCCCCTGATTCTGATTTTGGACTAGCAATTGCATCAATGTGTTTTGCTGCTGGATCAACTGAGTGATCTCCGGTGGGAAGGTAAATCCAGGGTCACGTCTTGGAGGCATCTAAGGGTTTATAAAAGATGAGATTTAAGAATAGAGAGGGGTCTAGAGAGAAAACACTACCCATATGCACATGAGGGAAAAGCAAACAATTCACTTCATTCAATCAAACAAGGGCATACAATCGATCTAACTATCGCAAAAGTGCTCGGGCTACTATATTTACATGGTGGACTACTACTACTGTTGGGGTGGTCTACTAGAAATATTCTTCGGTTGCAGACTCCATTATATCTGCTCCAGATTCATCCACATAGTCATCATCGCTATCATCTGGATCTGAGTCGGTGTCGTCGATGATGATGTAGTCTTCTGGGCGAATCTCTTTGGGTTCTTCATCTTCTTCTACCGGTGTAGGGCCTCCCATGAATATTCCGATCTTCATTGTTAGGTCGACATTCTTGTCTACTAATACTTCGATTTCCTCTTCATAATATTCACGTGTAGCCTTGAGTTCTTCCTCCAGTTCCTTGATTCTTGTCCTTGCCTTCTTCAGATCTATCATGTCGGCGCACATCTGGTTCTCCTGACGTCGAATGTGCTGGTTTAACTCCTGGATAAAAGCTGCAATTGATCTATCCTTCCTGGTGCTGATTATCTCCCAGTGCTCATCTCAGCACCCACAAATCTGGTAGATAGTATCCTTGAGATCATTGCGGTAGACTTCTCCAATGCGTCCCATGGCGATGTGAGCTGCCATGCTCTTTCCTAGATTCCAAGTTGGTGCATCAAAAGAAAACTCTATGGGCTCAGTGACTGGCATGAACGTCCTTCCTGGAACTTGAACTTGAATCATCTAGCGCTCTTCTTCTGGTGAAGTGGCGTTATAGGTCCCGATGAAGCTTGGTACTCCTATGTTCAGGTATCTAGTGACTTCCTTCAAGTGACGTCCAAAGGGTGTATCTTCATCCGGTTGCGTGAACTTGTTCTTTGCATCCGCCATCCTAAAAGAGCAGAAAAGATGAGAAGTCAGAATGAGAAGAGAGTGAGTAGTGATCTAGGACTTTTAGCTTAGTGGTCGTGTCCTATAGTCAGCGTGTATTCTGATACCATCTTGTAGCGACCAGACCTCAAACGGTCCAATCTCTGTGCTCAAGTGTCATCCCTGGATCAGTAATGCTGACACCACACAGTACTTGAAGGATTTATAACAGAGTAGCAATCACACACTTATTACATTGAGTGTCTCAAAAGAGAACTTATTACAACAAATATGGCTTAAAGCCATCTAATAACGATAATAATGGAAGGCTTGGAAGATAAGTGAGTCCATCAACTCCAACGGCATAACTGAGTATAGAACCACGACCTAAAGGCACCTTAATCATCGTCTGAAAAGTCTGCAACATTAACGTTGCAGCCCGAAACGGGTCAGCACATGGAATATGCTAGCAATGTAACACATAGAGAGTAATGGAAGAATAAGGTTATACTACATGCATATTTGGCTGGTGGAAAGCTCTATGGTCACAGTTTTGCGTAAAGCCAATTTTTCCCTACTGCAAAGGAATAAAGTTTATTTAACTATCACGGTGGTTGTTAAATATTGAGAATGGTTGACAGCATTCTCAATCCCAATTAAGCATCATCATTAAACAGAACCCAACAAAATTAATTTTAGAGTGACATGATGAGATTCACATGATAATCTAGGTACTAGATACTCAAGATGTCCATAACCGGGGACATGGCTAACCATGATTAGTTTATACACTCGGCAGAGGTTTGCGCACTTTTCCCCACAAGACTCGATCTCCTCCGTTGGGATTCTCGCACTACATGTTGTTTGAGAAACAGATGACCAAGACATAGTCTTTCAGAAGCACTAGCACCTTACGATCGGGTAGACCGTTACACCTACTTTCCCCTACATCTACTAGTCTGCCACTGTAAGAGTTCGCATGACTTAATCAACTATGCTAGAGCCCATAATAGCTTGTGGCTGCACACAGAAGTTTCTAGCATGAATAATCTCATGATCCCTTTGAGCCTGGGTGGCGATCCAAAAGAAAACAGGCAATCGCTGGAATACCCAGGTGCCTCAATCCACCCAGATGTGTATTTAAGTTGCCACCTTAGATAAACCTTTAATTTAACAATCTCGCATCTGTCATGGATTTCACTCACCCAATCCATGTCTACTAGCATAGCATGGCATAATAAGCAAACGTAGAAGTAACTCCCAAAGGTTTGACAATAACAGGTAATAGGTACTACCTCAACTACTTCCCAAACCCACAATTTAATTAGATCCTAATCATGCAATCTGTGGGGATTGATCTAATGCAATAAAACTGGGTAATTGGAAGTATGATCAAAGTGTTACTTGCCTTGCTGATGATCCGCGAAACCTAGCGATGCGAAGTAGCAAGCGGCGCACTCCGGGTACTCTAACTCAAACAAACAAGCATACAATAAGTACTCAACTAATGCACAGATAAAACTCAAATAAGAGATCTAACCAGAATGTTCAACTTAAGAACTTCGGTTGGCAAAAAGAATCAAATCAAACGAAGCAACGAAAGACAAACGGCAAAAGAAACAAGCTTTGTTTACTATTCTAGATCTAGGGAAATTTTTACAGTGGCAAAAACTTATTTGAGTTGGTTAAACGGAAAGAGGGTTTCGAGATGAAAGTCCACGCGCTTGAATCGCCTGATTCCGATAAACAAGCGAAAAGTTATACTAGAACGAAAAACGGATCAGGAACCGCGATCAGAAAAATCGCGGATTTAATCCGAGAAAGAGAAAACGACGAACAGATTAACGAACAGACGTTCATTAACTGGATCTAAACGATGAACGCGTTCGTTAAAATGAATGAACGAGCGAACGCTCGCTAATTAAATAAACCGGAAAAACTGATCTATTTAAAAAAATGAAACTAAAAAAACTGAACAAAATCGACGGAAAACCGATCGGTCTTTCGAGAAAAACTAGCGGCGGCGAGGTCTACCTCCGGCGAATGGCGGCGGCGGGGCAGCGGGTGGCGGCGGCGCGCGG
>NC_041384.1:457466772-457484791 GCF_002162155.2 Triticum dicoccoides | reverse complement strand
GGCTTGGGCTGTCCCAGACCTCGGGCGGCGCTACTTAAAGCCCCGGCCAGGCGGAGTCCTGGCCGGTTACGGCCCAGAGTCGGTCCAGACCCCTTTTTTTTTTAAAATAATTATGCTTAGAGAAAAAAAACAAAAGGAATACTAAACGGACTCCAAAAATCCTGAAATAAATTTTGCCCGGCTTCTAAAATCAAGCCGCACAGGATGAACATTTATTTGGGGCCTAAATGCAATTTTAGAAAACACGCATTTTTTCCTAAATTCAAATAAAATAGCAAATAAAACCAAAATAAAATCTTATTTGATTTTATTATTAAATCTGCAATATTTCTTTATTTTGGGAAAGTCATTTTATTCCCTCTCTCATATTTTGATAATAGAAATAATTGAAGATAAAATAAATAAAATCAAATAATCCTATTTTCAAAATTTGAGAAACTCAAATATGAAAATAACGAAATCCCCCAACTCTCCTCGAGGGTCCTTGAGTTGCGTGAAATTTCTAGGATCAACCAAAATGCAATAAAATATGATATGCAATGATGATCTAATGTATAACATTCGAAATTGAAAATTTGGGATGTTACACCGATGCTTCCAGAGACCACCTGGATAGTTGTGCTGGTTGTGTTTTCAGGGAAAGAACACCAGATGAAGCTGAAATTCTATTGAATGATATGTTGACTAATGAAAATAATTGGACACTTCCTGATCCAATTCCTGAACCAACTCCTAAGCCAACTCCGAAGAAAATGGGTATCCTATTTCTTAGTCCTGAAGATATGCAAGAGGCAAAGAAATCTATGAAAGAAAAAGGTATTAAAGCTGAAGATGTTAAGAATTTACCTCCTATCAAAGAAATACATGGTCTTAATTTATTACCTATTGAAGAAACATATGGTCTTGATAACCCGACACAGGTAGTAAAGGTAAATTCTCTCTATAGATATGATAAAGCTGAAATCCCATTTACTAAGTTTGCTAGCCCATGCTTGGATGAGTTTGATGACTTTATGGTTAAACAAGAAAACTTTAATGCTTATTTTGGTAGAGGATTAAAACTCAATGCTGATATGCTTGAACACTTGGGTGATTATATGGCTAATGTTGAAGGTGAACTTAAACTTATTAGTAAACATGCTTCTATGGTTACCACTCAAGTAGAACAAGTACCTAAAGCTCAGAATGATTTGCTCAATGAATTAAAAAATAAGAATGATAATGTTGTTAGAGTTATGACTAGAGGTGGTAAAATGACTCAAGAATCTTTGTATCTTGAGGGCCATCCTAAGAGAATTGAGCAAGATTATCAGAGAAATAATGTTGATGCACCTAGTCCTTCTAAAAGGAAGAGAAAGAAAAATGATAGGACTTTGCATGCTTCTAGTGAACCTGTTGATGACACACCTGAGAATTCTAATGATATTTCTATTTCTGATGCTGAAACACAATCTGGTAATGAACATGAACCTAGTAATAATGTTAATGATGATGTTCATGTTGATGCTCAACCTAGTAATGATAATGATGTAGAGATTGAACCTGCTGTTGATCTTGATAACCCACAATCAAAGAATCAACGTTATGATAAGAGAGACTCTGTTGCTAGGAAGCATGATAAAGAAAGAGAACCATGGGTTCAGAAACCCATGCCTTTTCCTCCTAAACCATCCAAGAAAAAGGATGATGAGGATTTTGAGTGCTTTGCTGAAATGATTAGACCTATCTTCTTGCGTATGCGTTTGACTGATATGCTTAAAATGAATCCTTATGCTAAGTGCATGAAAGATATTGTTACTAATAAAAGAAAGATAATGGATGCTGAAATTTTCACCATGCTTGCTAATTATACTTTTAAAGGGTGAATACCTAAGAAACTAGGAGATCCCGGAGTACCAACTATACCATGCTCCATTAAAAGAAACTATGTTAAAACTGCTTTATGTGATCTTGGAGCCGGTGTTAGTGTTATGCCTCTCTCTTTATATGCTAGAGTTGATTTCAATAAGTTGACACCTACTGAAATATCTTTGCAAATGGCTAATAAATCAACTACTATACATGTCGGTATTTGTAAGGACGTGCTTGTTGTGGTTGCAAACGTTACTATTTTAACAGACTTTGTTATTCTTGATATTCCCGAGGACGATAGTATGTCTATTATTCTTGGAATACCCTTTTTGAATACTGCAGGGGCTGTTATTGATTGCACCAAAGGCAATGTCACTTTTCATGTTAATGGTAATGAGCATACAATACACTTTCCGAGGAAACAACCTCAAGTTCACAGTAAAACTCTATTAGAAAAATTTCAACTATTACTATTGGAGGTTTTGAATTTCCTCTTCCTACTGTCAAGAAGAAATATGATATTCTTATTGTTGGGGACATGCATATCCCCGTTGAGGTAACTTAGTGTTATTCGAAAATTCTCTGGTTTCATGTTATTCGAAATGAGTTTGTTAACAAGACCTGATCAACCTTGGTAGTGGATTCCTTTTGATGAGCATGAGATGGATGAATTTAGAAAACACAACTCTTTGTACCCTCTTTTTACCTTTTGTTATTTATATTAAATAAAGCAAAAATAGCATTTTTCTGTCTGTTTTCTGAATTATCAATGCAATAAAAAATGCCCCAAAAATAAAAGTTCTCCAAATGCCTTGAAAATTAAATATGATTTTTCTAGAATATTTGAGAATATCTGGCACTGAGAACACAACAGGGGGAGCAAGCACCTGGCCACGAGGGTCGAGGGCGCGCCCACCCCCTGGGTGCGCCCCCTGCCTCGTGGGCCCACGGTGGCTCCCCTCCACTTATTCCAACTACCACACACTCCTTCCTCCCACAAAAATTACCAACCAGCTCAAACCCGAGTCCAAGCTCATCTTGCTGCCATTTCCCATCTCCTTGCTCAAAGCTCCATTCACAAAACCGCTTTGGGGGATTGTTCTTTGGTATGTGACTCCTCCAATGGTCCAATTAGTTTTTGTTCTAGTGCTTTATTCATTGCAAATTTTTGCTACTTAGGTGACCCTGTTCTTGAGCTTGCATGTCAAATTTATATGGTCGAAAGTAGTTTTAATGCATGATATATCCTCTAGGCACTTGTGGGAGTAGTTGCTATCAATTTTGTTGAGTTTGGTTCACTTTTATTTTGAAGTTACTAAAAATTTCAGAAAATTTTCAGAGGAAGAAATATGTTTAGGAAAATGTACCAAGGTGGTCCTTCAAGGAAGAAAGGACCCAGGCTCGCAATACGCGATGCCGACGATGAACCACCGAGGGAAGCTCAGGTGCGGGCTTGTGAATGGCCGTCAGAGGACTTTATGGATCGAGCAGGAATCAAGGAAGAATTTAACGTGTATGTGCGTAATGCCGATCTTGAGAGCTTCGAGGTAGATAAGTGCCGCCAATATCACCATCTCACTGATTCCTTTGTGAGAAGGTTTGAATTTTCATCATCACGCAATTCTCAAACTATCTTATTTGATCTTTATGAAAATGCTTATACTATGGACTTAGAGGATTTTAATACTGCTTGCAAACTTCCACAATGGGGCAGCACTAGTGAGCCTCGCAAATCTGAGTTTAGAGATTTTCTTGCTAGTATAACTGTGGGGGAATCTAGAGATATAACACAAGCTACCATAGGGAGCATTCATTTTCCTGCTATACATTATTTTTCTCTCTTCATAGGTAGGTGCATAAATGGTAAGGATGAAGAATGTCACATGTGTTTCCATGACCTTAGTGTTCTCAGGAGTGCTGTATTAGGAGATAAACATTATAATTTGGGAGCCATTGTTGCACGTAGGTTGCATAATAATAGATTTAATGGAGATTTCTTTGGTGGAATTTATGCAACCCGTCTAGCTAATTTCCTTGATATACCTATACATGGGTATGATATTGAGTTGCCTCCTGTTTATTTAGATTATGAGGCTATGGTTCGTCATCAGTTTGTTGAGAGGAATGATTAGTTTCTCTAGTACCGACTAATCTTTGACAGACGACACACCTATCACGTCGCTCTCCCTACTCCTACTTTCTTTGACTTTCAGGCAAAAGGGAGATATGTCATAACCAGGGAAGAGGCGAACGAGTATGAGAGGAGGACCGAGACAGCTAGCATCCACGCTGCAGCCCATGATGCAATAGCCGCTGCATCTCAGTACGACCCCAACTACAACTTTGGATATCCGCCAGGCCAGCCGTGGCCATAGACCAACTTAGGCCAAAAGCCTAAGCTTGGGGGAGTAGGTATTTCTCACCGACATTACATTCATGTTCACACACTCATTGCTAGATGTCGGTGCTCATACTTTTTTATTGTATCATCCATGCTAGTTTATTTCCTTTTTATGCTTTCTTCTTGTGTGTTTAATAAACCTTAAGAAAAACCGAAAAATTAGTTGTAGCTTTTAGCTAGTTTTAATTTCCATGCTTGTAGTAGTAATTAAAAAGAAAACCCAAAAAGATTTTCTGTTCTTCTTTTGCTTGTTGGGAGCTTTCCCGTGTAAATAGTTTTATTTCTTTTCTTTTCTTTGGGGGTCGATAGGAGAAGACCATGATTAAATTGTTGAAGTGGCTCTTATATGCATTATTGTTGATCTGACAAAGAGCCCATATTGCCTTGTCTTTTCTCTTGAATTGAATGCTTGCAGATTCCAGCTTAGTCCAATGCACGTGCACTATTATTATTATCCACACTATTCGGTCGTGCAAGTGAAAGGCAATAATGATGATTATATGATGAACTTATTGAGATGAGAAAAGCTGGTATGAACTCGACCTCTTTTTTTGTAAATATGATTAGTTCATCATTCCTGATTCAACCTATTATGAATAAACATGTTTGCAATGACAATTAGAGATTATAGTTGCTTATGCCATGCTTAATTAGCTAGGAGCTTATAATGGTTTACCTTGCGTGCCAACATGCTATTAAAATGGTTGTGATGTGGTATGATAGGGTGGTATCCTCTTTTAAACGATTTGAGTAGCTTGACTTGGCACATGTTCACGCATGTAGTTGAAACAAAATCAGCATAGCCTCTACGATATTTATGTTCATGGTGCATTATATCCTACTCATGCTTGCATTTGGTGTTGATTAATTTTAATGCATGTTCATGACTGTTGTTGCTCTCTAGCTGGTCGCTTCCCAGTCTTTTGCTAGCCTTCACTTGTACTAAGCGGGAATACTGCTTGTGCATTCAAATCCATAAACCCCAAAGTTGTTCCATATGAGTCCACCATACCTACCTATATACGGTATCTACCTGCCGTTCCAAGTAAATTTGTATGTTCCAAACTCTAAACCTTCAAATAAATATCCTGTTTTGTATGCTCGAATAGCTCATGTATCAACTAGGGTTGTCCGTATCTTCCATGTTAGGCGGGTTATTCTCAAGAGGAGTGGACTCCGCTCCTCACTCACGAGAAAATGGCTGGTCAATGGGATGCCCAGTCCCATGCTTTATGCAAATCAAATCAAAATAATTGCAAACAAAACTCCCCCGTGACTCTTGTTAGTTGGAGGCACTCATTGTTTCGAGCAAGCCATGGATTGATGCTTGTTGGTGGAGGGGGAGTATAAACTTTACCATTCTGTTTGGGAACCGCCTATAATGTGTGTAGCATGGAAGATATCGCTATCTCTTGGTTGTTATGTTGACAATGAAAGTATACCACTCAAAATATTATTCATATCTATTTCAAAACCGAGCTCTGACACCTCTACAAATCCCTGCTTCCCTCTGCGAAGGGCCTATCCATTTACTTTTATGTTGAGTCATCATCCTCTTATTAAAAAGCACCAGTTGGAGAGCACCACTGTCATTTGCATCCATTACTGTTAGTTTACATTGAGTATGACTTGACTGGATCTCTTTTACCATGAATTACATTGTCTAGTCAGTCCTTGATCTTTAAAAGTGCTCTGCATTTATGTTTTGCGGTCTTAGAAAGGGCTAGCAAGATACCATCTTGTTATATCATATCATGATTGTTTTGAGAAAGTGTTGTCATCCGAGATTTATTATTATTGCTCACTAGTTGATTATGTCATTGATATAAGTAAACATGACACCTAAATGTTATTGTGAATATGGTTAGTTCATAATCTTTGCTGAAAACTTGAATGCTAGCTTTACATATTTACAACAACAAGAGCAAACAGAGTTTGTAAAAGTGTTTCTTTATCACTTTCAGTTTATCAACTGAATTGCTTGAGGACAAGCAAAGGTTTAAGCTTGGGGGAGTTGATACGTCTCCGTCGTATCTACTTTTCCAAACACTTTTGCCCTTGTTTTCGACTCTAACTTGCATGATTTGAATGGAACTAACCCGGACTGACGCTATTTTCAGCAGAATTGCCATGGTGTTATTTTTGTGCAAAAATAAAAGTTCTCGGAATGACTTGAAAATCCACGGAGAATTATTTTGGAATATATAAAAAATACTGGAAGGAAGATCCACGTCAGGGGGGCCTCCACGTGTCCACAAGGGTGGGGGCGCGCCCCCTGCCTCGTGGGCCCCTTGACGCTTCACCGACCTCAACCTGGACTCCATATATTCACATTCAGGGAGAAAAAAAACCAGGGAGAAGGATTCATCGCGTTTTATGATACGGAGCCGTCGCCAAGCCCTAAACTCTCTCGGGAGGGCTGATCTGGAGTCCGTTTGGGGCCCCGGAGAGGGGAATCCATCGCCATCGCCATCATCAACCATCCTCCATCACCAATTTCATGATGCTCACCGCCGTGCGTGAGTAATTCCATCGTAGGCTTGCTGGACGGTGATGGGTTGGATGAGATTTATCATATAATCCAGTTAGTTTTGTTAGGGTTTGATCCCTAGTATCCACTATGTTCTGAGATTGATGTTGCTATGACTTTGCTATGCTTAATGCTTGTCACTAGGGCCCGAGTGCCATGATTTCAGGTCTGAACCTATTATGTTTTCATCAATATATGAGATTTCTTGATCCTATCTTGCAAGTCTATAGTCACATATTATGTGTTATGATCCGCTAACCCCGAAGTGACAATAATCGGGATACTTACCGGTGATGGCCGTAGTTTGAGGACTTCATGTATTCACTATGTGTTAATGCTTTGTTCCGGTACTCTATTAAAAGGAGGCCTTAATATCCCTTAGTTTCCATCAGGACCCCGCTGCCACGGGAGGGTAGGACAGAAGATGTCATGCAAGTTCTTTTCCATAAGCACGTATGACTATATTCAGAATACATGCCTACATTACATTGATGAACTGGAGCTAGTTCCGTGCCACCCTAGGTTATGACTGTTACATGATGAACCGCATCCGGCATAGTTCTCCATCACCGATCCATTGCCTACGAGCTTTTCATATATTGTTCTTCGCTTATTTACTTTTCCATTGCTATTATTATCATCACTATAAAACACCAAAATATTACTTTTGCTATTGTTACCTTTTACCACCGTTACCACTACTATCATATTACTTTGCTACTAAACACTTTGCTGAAGATACTAAGTTTCTAGGTGTGGTTGAATTGACAACTCGGCTGCTAATACTTGAGAATATTCTTTGGCTCCCCTTGTGTCGAAACAATAAATTTGGGTTGAATACTCTACCCTCGAAAACTATTGCGATCCCCTATACTTGTGGGTTATCACAGGCCTACTGCCTGGGATCCTCCTAAACTACTCCTGGTCATCGGCGGCCTGCACGTAGTAGTAGGCACCCTCGGTACAGTAGGGGTCGTCGTCGATGGTGGCGTCTGGCTCCTGGGCTCCAACATCTGGTCGTAGCAACCGGGTATAGAAAGGGGGAAAGGGGGAGCAAAGCAACCATGAGTACTCATCCAAAGTACTCGCAAGCAGGGCAGGGATCTACACTACATATGCATTGGTACCAATGAAATGGGTAGTATTTGTGGACTGAACTGCAGAATGCCAGAACAAGAGGGGGATAGCTAGTCCTATCGAAGACTATGCTTCTGGCAACCTCCATCTTGAAGCATGTAGAAGAGAGTAGCTGGTAAGTTCACCAGGTATCAAGGTATAGCATAATCCTATCCGGCGATCCTCCCCTCGTCGCCCTGTGGGAAAGCGACCATCGGGTTGTATCTGGAACTTGTAAGAGGTGTGTTTTATTAAGTATCCAGTTCTAGTTGTCAGAAGGTCAAAGTACAACTTTGGGTCATCCTTTTACCGAGGGACACGACTATTCGAATAGATAAACTTCCTTGCAAGGGTGCACCACATTACCCAACACACTCAATCCCTCTGGCCGGGCACACTTTCCTGGGTCATACCCGGCCTCGGAAGATCAACACGTCGCAGCCCTACCTAGGCACAACAAAGAGGTTAGCACGCCAGTCTAAATCCTAAGCGCGCAGGGGTCTGGGCCCATTGCCCATTGCACACCTGCATGTTGTGTACGTGGCCGGTGTGCAAACCTAGCAACCTCCATTACAAAGGAAGTTGGGTTAGGCGGTCCAACCCAGCGCGCGTGTGATTGCCTGGCTTAATAGGGATGATAGACTAGCGTGCACAGCTTGGAGTAATTTCAGGATGGGTGACCGACTGGGAAGTTTCTCCCGGGTGCGCATGAGTGAGGACAAAGTGTGCAGAAAAGACTAGTATTGATCTGTGAGGCTAGTCTAGATCCCGCCAGGAGTAACGACCACCGGCGGGTGTGTCTGGGGCGTTACAGCGCGCCGCTCAGTCGCTGATGTCAAGAAGGCTTCGGCTGATACCACGACGTCGAGTGCCCATAACTGTCCCTGCGTAGTTGGTTAGTGCATATAGACCAGTGGCCAGACTCAGATCAAATATCCAGATCTCGTTAAGCATGTTATTTTAAAGTAACTGCAGGCGCCGACTAGGGACCAGGCCCACCTGTCTCCTAGGTGGTCGCAATCTGCCCTATCGCTCTATCACAAAGTAACCATCAGGGGGCTGGCGGGAACCCAGGCTCACTACTACCTAGGTGGAACCACCTGCCCCTTCAGCCCCCATCTCCGAATCATCAACATAGATAATGTAAAAGTATATAGTATATGTGCTAGTGATCACCTCCCAAAGTGATCACGGCCCAGTAGTATAGCATGGCAGACGGACAAGAGTGTAAGGCCACTGATGATAAACTATCAACCTATACTAAGCATTTAGGATTGCAGGTAAAGGTATCAACAGTAGTAATAAGGACATGCTATGCACCAGTATAGGATCAAACCGATGAAACCGTAACACTACTTTAATGCAAGCAGTAGAGGGAAAGAGTAGGCGATATCAGGATGAACAAGGGGGGTTGGCTTGCCTGGTTGCTCTAGCAAGAAGGAGGGGTCGTCGTCGATGTAGTTGATCACAGGGGTATTGACAGCGATCTCGGGGTCTACCGGAAAGAAGTAACGGAGGGGGGACATAATAAATAACAGAGCAATCAAAGCATCACAAAGCATAACATGGCAATACGCGGTGCTATGGGTGACCTAACCTAGTAGTAGGCGATACCGGCGAAGGGGGAAAACATCTAGGAAAGTATTTCCGGTGTTTCGCGTTTTCGGACGAATGGACCGGAGGGGGAAGGTTGCAGGTTCGCTATGCTAGGGACATGCGGCGGATGAACGGACTGCATATTCGGATTTGTCACGTTTTTCTGGTCAACTTTCATGTATAAAGTATTTTCATCTGACTTACGAATTATTTTATATTAATTTTCAAAGTTTAATCAATTTCTGAAATTCTGGAATTTATTATTAATTTGAAATTTAGTTGAAAAAATGCTAGGTGTACACCAGAAGTGTGCCGAGCAACGCAACAAAGAGGCCGATTGGTGGGGTCAGTGAGCTGAGTCAGCAGCCCAGTCAACAGTTTGACTGCTGACTGGTCAACTAGGTCAAAGAGACCCACATGTCATTGACTAGGTCAAATCTAGTCAGCAATTTGACTGGGCAACTAGACAGTGGGGCCCATATGTCAGTGGCACCTATTATATTTAAAAGGGTATTTAGTAAATGGATCCCACACGTCATAAACTTTATAGGCTAACTAATTAATTAATTAAACTGACTAATTACAGGGACCCCACTTTGCATAGACTAAATTAGCCCCTAAGTAATTTGTCCTAATCCTAATTAAACATGGCCGTCCACGCTAGGCACTAGTACAACGGGTTGTGCATGGCTGGCTCACACGCACGCACGACGCATGGTGGCTACGACTAAACCCGGGCATGGGCAGCCCGGCCCGACGACCCGGCCCGAGCCCGGCCCAAAAAACCCGGGCCGGGCCGGGCCGGGCTTGACACTCGGGCCGGGCTCGGGCTTTGTTTTGCAGCCCGAAAGGTAGTTCAGGCCGGGCTCGGGCTTGCTTTTTCTATTTTTCAGGCCGGGCTTTTGGGCTTCGGGCTTGATTTTGGGTCGGGCTCGGGCTTGATTTCAGGGAGTATTTCAGGCTTCGGGCCGGGCTCGGGCTTGAGAAATGAAGGTCGGGCTTTTACAAGCCCGGCCCGAAACCCGGCCCGGCCCGACGTTTGCCCAGGTTTAGCTACGACCACTCGGCGAGCAGCGGCTTGAACTTGAGCGGCCGCCGGCGACAGCAGCTAGGAATGTTAGCAGTAGAGCAGCAGCAAGCGGCAGTAGTAGTAAATAGCAGCAGAGCAGCAGCGATGGCAGCAACAGCAGTAAGAGGAGGCAACTGTGGCAGCAGCAAGCAGAGAGCAGCGCGGGCACGGGAACAGCTAACAACAACGCACGGGGGTAGTAGCGGCTGCGGGTGGCGCTCGGCCATGGGTGATGAAGCTATGTACCTAGGGTAGGGGCACGGGCCTGTCCAAAGAGCCCTACCCTGGGACATCCCTAGGAGAAGTCACCTTTCAATCGACTTGAAGGTATCCCACTCGACGGGTTCAAGACACTCGACCAAGAAGCCATCACTCGACCATGAAGCCAACCACTCGACTACCAGGAGGCCTATAGTCACTCCGCAGGCAAACAGTCAGCTGTTAAGTAGTCTTTATGGTCATTATAGCACTTTATCAGGGGCGTTACCAGTAACGCTCGACGTTAAATGTACCTTAAAACCCTGCATTACTGAGGGCAGGAGGGGGCCGGTGAACTCTATATAAGCCACCCCCCTCCTCAGTATGAAGGGTTCGCACCCCTGTAATTCACACGCGCATAATCCAGTCGACCGCCTCCGGGTTCCGAGACGTAGGGCTATTACTTCTTCTGAGAAGGGCCCGAACTCGTACACCTTGCGTGCTTACAACTTCTCTATAGCTGAGATCTTGCCTCTCCATACTTACCCCCCTACATCACTGTCAGAGTTAGAACCACGACAGTTGGCGCCCACCGTGGGGCCGGAATCTTAGCGCCAGATTGGAGAAGTTGCGATTTTTCCGATCCCTTTGATCATGGTTTCGTGCGGAGTTTTGGTGGAGGGCCGCGAGATCCGCCTCGGCGCGCTCATGTTCATCGCCGACGACTCCGCCTAGCTTCAGGAGGCGCCACTCGACATCGACGCGCTCCCCGTCCGCGGTGCGATGCATTTCCGCGCATGCATTCGTGGCGTCCTCCTGCGGCAACCGTCGACCCAGTATCGGTCGGCCCCCGTATCGTCTCCCCGCTCTGTCTCCCACTGGCGCAAGCGCTCCGGTCGGTCGAGACTTCAGAGGTGGGTGAGGCATGCCGTGGCTCACTAGTCAGCCGCCCCGCAAGTCACGGCAATCGAGCCCGACGAATCCCTCTGCGGCCTGTTTGATTGGCTCCGCGGAGACTGCATCCGAGTGCGACAGCAGCGACCCAGCGGCTGAGATTCTAGCGGTCGATGGAACGCACAGTCCTCCCGGTTTCCCTCGCGCTGATGGAGGCGCGGGTGGGGGCGACCCGTCGCATCCCCACGATGAGTATCTCCCCGAACCTCTCACGTCATTACAGCGAGAGGAGCTTCGCCGCCGGAACATGGACGCACTCCGCACTCCTATCGTCGGAGAGACCCCCGAGGCCCGAGCCTTGGAGGACGCGCGCTTGGCTAACTTGGCCGAGCGCACTCGACTGGAGAATCTCCAGCGAGCACTCGACGAGCAAGCGCGTCAGCGGGCTCCCGAGTCTAGTCGACGCCAGCTCTTCCCGCCGACGCAGGTATACCGAACCCCAGTTCAGAATTTGGCCGCCACGGCCCGTATAGCAGAATCGATTCAGCCCTCCCAGTCGGAGGCTGGCAGGGGCTTGTTGCAGATCAGAGCGTTGCTCCGGGCGGCGGGAAACCAGAATTCCGCTGTTTCTCAGTCGCGGAATAGGATCCACAGTCGATCCGTTGCAACAGATACAGTCCAGTCGGCTCACAGCCCGAGGTCGCCCCCGAGGCGTGAGGGACGTGGTGGCCGGCATGATCAGTACAGAAGGAATGAGCAGTATGATCACCGATCCGATCGTGATGATCGACGTCGAGTGCCAACCCCTCCCCCGAGGAGTGGGTCATATGCGCCTCGACATCGAGATGACAGGCACCCTCATAGCATTGGGCAGAGGATTCTAGTCGACCCCAGGGACCCAGGCTTTGACGCGAGATCTGTCCTCGTTCAAGGTTTGGTTGACAGGAACAGGGCTCATCGGGAAGGCCAGAACAGAGATGCGCCCGCCAGCAGCAGAGTACGTGTTTCAGGGCCAGAGTGTTTCAGTTGAGCCATCAGGGCCGCAGTGATTCCTCCCAACTTTCGGTTGGCGACTGGAGTCAGCAAGTTCACCGGTGAGTCTAAGCCTGACACTTGGCTCGAAGATTACCGAGTGGCTGTACAGATTGGTGGTGGCAATGATGAGGTGTCCATGAAGCATTTGCCTCTCCTGTTGGAGGGCTCGGCCAGAGCGTGGCTGAATCAGTTAGCACCCAACAGCATCTACACTTGGGAGGATCTCTCTCGAGTGTTTGTCACAACCTTTGAGGGAACATGCAAGCGACGCGCAGGCCTTACAGAATTGCGGTCTTGCGTGCAGAACCCGAGTGAAACTCTGAGGGATTACATCCAGAGGTGGATCACTTTGCATCACACAGTTGAGAATGTACCGGATCACCAAGCAGTTTGTGCCTTTAAAGAAGGCGTCAAGAACAGAGAGTTGAACCTGAAGTTCGGTCGGACCGGAGAAATGTCCCTGAATCGGATGATGGAAATTGCCACCAAATACGCTAACGGATAAGATGAAGATCGGCTCCGGAGTGGCAAGCAGAAAGCAGTCGCCCAGGAAACCGGAGGCAATTCCAGTCGGAAGCAGAAGCGGAAGGCCGAGCCAGCCGCCCCTGGGGAGGCCCTGGCCATAACCCAGGGAAATTTCAAGGGAAAACCCAAAGGCCCCTGGAAGCCCAAGAAAGTCAAGGATCAAGATGGAAATGATGTTTTGGATCTGCCATGTCACATCCACACCAAGAAAGATGAAGAGGGTAATTTTATTTACCCAAAGCATACCACTCGACAGTGCCGGCTCCTGATCCAGCAGTTTCAGGGCAAACAACCCAAAGATAAGGAAAAAGAGTCGGACATAGTTGAGGGCAAGGAAGATAGCGACGATGGATACCCCCAAATCAATTCCACCCTGATGATTTTTGCTGATGTCGAAAGCAAAAGTCGACTGAAAGTCATTAACCGTGAGGTGAATATGGTTGCTCCGGCGACACCTAGTTATCTGAAGTGGTCTCAGACTACCATCACATTCGACCAGTCCAATCACCCTACGCACATTGCCACCCCTGGGAGGCAAGCTTTGGTGGTCGACCCAATTGTCGAAGGCACTTGACTTACCAAAGTCCTGATGGATGGTGGAAGTGGCCTGAACATATTGTATGCTGAAACATTGAAAGGGATGGGCATTCCAATGTCCAGGCTCAGCGCCAGCAACATGAGCTTCCACGGAGTCATTCCTGGAAAGAAAGCCGAGTCACTCGGCCAGATTGCTCTCGATGTGGTTTTTGGTGATTCAAAGAATTACCGCAAGGAAAAGTTGACATTTGAGGTTGTGGACTTACAAAGTGCTTATCATGCTATTCTGGGCCGGCCAGCTTATGCACGCTTCATGGCTCGACCGTGCTACGTGTATCTCAAGATGAAGATGCCCGGCCCCAAAGGTGTGATCACCGTTATAGGCAATCGGAAGAAAGCAGAGGAGTGTTTTCAGAAAGGATCAAAGATCGCTGATGCTCAAATGTCAGTAGTCGAACTGCAAGAGTACCAGAAGACTGCTGATCCGAGTGAATTGCTGCGAGCCAAGAAGCCAGCTTATGAATCAGCTTTTTAGTCGTCCGGTGAAACTAAGCCAGTTCACATTCACCCGACCGACCCCAATGCCGCCCCGACTCACATCTCAACGACGCTCGACTCCAAATAGGAAGAAGCGCTCATCCAGTTCCTCCGTGAGAACTGGGACATCTTCGCATGGAAGCCCTCTGACATGCCTGGAGTTCCCAGGGGGCTGGCTGAGCACCGTCTACGAGTTGACCCAAAGTTCAAGCCTGTGAAAGAACATCTTCGACGGTCCGCCGTCCAGAAGAGGAAAGCTATTGGCGAGGAGGTGTCTCGGCTCTTAGCAGCGGAGTTCATCCGAGAGATTTACCACTCCGAGTGGCTCGCCAATGTTGTCATGGTCCCCAAGAAGGACAAGTCACTTCGCATGTGCATTGACTTTAAACACATCAATCGGGCCTGCCTGAAAGATCATTTCCCTCTCCCCCGCATCGACCAGGTGGTCGCCTCGACCATGGGGTGTGAGCGTTTGTCTTTTCTAGATGCTTATTCAGGGTACCATCAGATCCGTCTGTATGGACCCGACGAGATCAAAACGGCTTTCATCACCCCATTCGGGTGCTTCTGTTACATCACCATGCCCTTAGGCCTCAAGAATGCTGGAGCCACGTTCATGAGGATGATTCAGAAGTGTTTGCTCACTCAGATCAGTCGGAACATAGAAGCATACATGGATGATATTGTGGTTAAGTCACGGAAAGGCTCCGACCTACTGACTGACCTTGCCGAAACCTTTGCTAACCTCGGGAGATATGATATCAAGCTCAGTCCATCAAAGTGCACATTCGGAGTTCCAGGTGGAAAGTTACTCGGTTTCCTCATTTCCGAACGAGGAATCGACGCCAATCCCGAGAAAGTCGGCACCATACTACGGATGAAGCGCCCTGTGCCTGTACACGATGTCCAGAAGCTTGTAGGTTGCTTGGCCGCTCTAAGTCAATTCATTTCTCGTCTCGGTGAAAAGGCGTTGCCCCTTTACCGACTGATGAAGAAGTCTGACGAGTTCGAGTGGACTCCAGAAGCTGATGCAGCGTTTGCAAAGCTCAAAGCTCTACTCTCCACCCAGCCGGTGCTTGCTGCCCCAATCGGTAAAGAGCCTCTGCTGCTTTACATTGCAGCCACGGGACAAGTTGTCAATACAGTACTTACGGTCGAGCGAGAAGAGGAAGGAAAGGCCTTCAGAGTTCAGCGCCCAGTATATTATGTGTCTGAAGTTTTGACTCCTTTGAAGCAAAGATATCCCCATTACCAGAAGCTCGTATATGGGATTTACATGACCACGAAGAAGGTTGCACACTACTTCTCTGACCATTCCATTACAGTCGTCAGTGACACTCCACTATCAGAGATTTTGCACAACAGAGATGCAACTGGTCGAGTGGCTAAGTGGGCGATTGAACTCCTTCCCCTAGATATCAAGTTTGAAGCAAAGAAGGCTATCAAGTCCCAAGCAATTGCAAATTTCGTCGCCGAGTGGATTGAACAGCAACTTCCGACTCAAGTTCACTCGGAGCACTGGACCATGTTCTTCGATGGATCTAAGATGCTGAATGGTTCCGGTGCTGGGGTAGTATTGGTCTCCCCCCGAGGAGATAAGCTCAGATACATTCTCCAGATTCACTTCGATTCCTCCAACAATGAAGCAGAATATGAAGCACTCTTGTACGGGTTGCGCATGGCCATTTCACTCGGCGTCCGGCGCCTCATGGTCTACGGCGACTCAGATTTGGTGGTTAATCAGGTGATGAAGGAGTGGGACGTCAGAAGCCCAGCGATGACTGGCTATTGCAATGCAGTAAGAAAGCTTGAAAAGAAATTCGAGGGGTTAGAGCTTCATCACATCCCCCGACTGAAAAATCAAGCAGCAGATGATCTGGCAAAGATAGGCTCCAAGAGAGAAGCCATTCCCAGCAATGTGTTTTTGGAGCACATCCGCTCGCCGTCGGTCCAGGAGGATCCTTTCACAGAAGAAGCCCCGCAACCGAAAAGTGCCACAGATCCGACTGAAGTCGAAATTCCTGCTGTGGTCGACCTAGTCATGGAGGTCTTGGCTATCACTCCCGACTGGATGGTACCATACATCGCGTATATCTTGAGGAAAGAACTCCCGGAGGATGAGGAAGAGGCTCGATAGATCGTCCGCTGATCCAAGGCCTTCACAGTCATAAAGGGATAGTTGTATAGGGAAAGCGCGACTGGAATCGGTCAGAAGTGCATAACACCAGAAGAGGGTCAGATGATCCTTGATGATATCCACTCGGGGACCTGTGGTCACCATGCGTCCTCTCGGACCATTGTGGCTAAAGCATACCGAGCGGGATTTTACTGGCCAAGAGCAAATGAGATGGCA
The DNA here is from genome assembly GCF_002162155.2 of Triticum dicoccoides. Lineage (NCBI taxonomy): Eukaryota > Viridiplantae > Streptophyta > Magnoliopsida > Poales > Poaceae > Triticum > Triticum dicoccoides. Next base: position 457,468,149 of record NC_041384.1, on the reverse strand, counting down.
AAAGAGATAGTCGACAAGTGTGGAGGCTGCCAGTTCTACTCCAACATGTCACACAAGCCTGCATCAGCCCTGAAGACCATTCCACTCGTCTGGCCCTTTGCTGTCTGGGGACTGGACATGGTCGGTCCACTGAGAACAGGCAGGAGCGGATTCACGCATGTGCTTGTGGCAGTTGACAAGTTCACCAAATGGAATAAAGCCAAGCCTATCAAAAATCTCGATGCTTGCACTGCTATCAGTTTCGTTAGAGGGCTAACATTCAGATATGGGGTCCCGCATAGCATCATCACTGACAATGGGTCAAACTTCGATTCAGACGAGTTTAGAGCTTTTTGTGCCTCTCAAGGCACACGAGTTGACTACGCGTCGGTCGCGCATCCCCAGTCGAATGGACAAGCTGAAAGAGCAAATGGTCTGATTCTCAAAGGACCGAAGCCTCGACTGATGCTGATCTCAAGCACGCAGAAGGCGCTTGGGTCGACGAGCTTCCGTCAGTTTTGTGGGGACTGAGGACCACCCCGAACCGGTCGACTGGAAGAACGCCGTTCTTTCTGGTTTACGGAGCCGAAGCCGTCCTGCCGAGTGATCTACTTCACAACGCCCCCAGAGTCGAGCTTTATAACGAAGACGAAACAGAGCAAGCCCGGCAAGACGTAGTCGACCTCCTAGAGGAGGAGAGGGAAATGGCTATGATCAGATCGACCATCTATCAGCAAGACTTGTGTCGATTCCATACCAAAAATGTGAAGAGCCGAGCCTTCCAAGAAGGAGATTTGGTCCTCCGAGTGGATCAACAGAAACCACACAAACTTGCTCCTACTTGGGAAGGCCCCTTCATCATCACCAGAGTCCTCCACAATGGAGCGTATCACCTCTACAATGTTGATTGTCAGATCGACGAGCCACGAGCTTGGAATGCGGAACTGCTCCGCCCCTTTTACACTTGAGTTCTCCCTTGGACGAGATGTAATAAGAAAAAAAATTGCAGTTCATTTTTACCAAAGACAAGAGTGTCCCAATAATTGCTGTCACTCTTGTTTGCATACAAAATCCCCCAGTGAGTGACTTAGCTGCGAATCCGTTTCGCCTAAGTTTGAAAAATCCTACCGAGTGGAGAGCAATCCTCCCACTCGGGGGCTTAGCTGCAGTCCGGTACTCGCCTAAGTTCTCCCACTTAGAGGCTTAGCTGCAGTCAGGCACTCGCCTAAGTTTGAAAAAATCCTACCGAGTGGAGAGCAATCCTCCCACTCGGGGGCTTAGCTGCAGTCCAGTACTCGCCTAAGTTCTCCCACTTAGAGACTTAGCTGCAGTCAACCGCTCGCCTAAGTTTGAAAAAATCCTACCGAGTGGAGAGCAATCCTCCCACTCGGGGGCTTA
>NC_041384.1:457446267-457466408 GCF_002162155.2 Triticum dicoccoides | reverse complement strand
AATCCTACCAAGTGGAGAGCAATCCTCCCACTCGGGGGCTTAGCTGCAGTCCAGTACTCGCCTAAGTTCTCCCACTTAGAGGCTTAGCTGCAGTCAGGCAGTCGCCTAAGTTTGAAAAAATCCTACCGAGTGGAGAGCAATCCTCCCACTCGGGGGCTTAGCTGCAGTCCATTACTCGCCTAAGTTCTCCCACTTAGAGGCTTAGCTGCAGTCAAGCACTCGCCTAAGTGATTAGAAATCCTACCGAGTGGAGAGCAAACCTCCCACTCGAGGGCTTAGCTGCAGCCCAGCGCTCGCCTAAGTGTTTAAAAATCCTACCGAGTGGAGAGCAAACCTCTCACTTGGAGGCTTAGCTGCAGCCCAGTGCTCGCCTAAGTACAGGACACAACCCAATTCGCAAGTCGACTGCTACCTCTCCTTCGGAGCTGCGCCGCAAATACAAGGTTATTCCGAGTGAAGATCAAGTTCCACTCGACGAATCAAACCATGAAGATATTCAACGAGAAATCAAGATCAGATAAAGCCTAAAAGGTCCTAGACCTCAGATCAAAGTACTCGAGCCCTCGGCTCGGCGGAGTTTAACGGTTACAAATCCACTCGGCATTCCGAGGCAAATTTAAAGTGAAGCATAAAAGTTTTTCATTCCTCAGGAGGAGGACTGGAAGGGGCGACGAACTCGTCCAAGTCGATCCTGTCTGCAATACGAGTGGCAGCAGCAATGAAAGTCTCCATGAAGTCTTGAAAGTTGTGCTTCCTGGTATTGGCAACTTGGATGGCGGCCAGCTTTTCTTCTCGCGCCTCCTTGCAATGGACGCGGACCAGAGACAGAGCGACATCAGCACCACATCTAGCAGAAGATTTCTTCCATTCCGCCACTCGACCCGGGACTTCATCCAGTCGGACCATCAGGGACTCGAGGTCGTTCTGAAGCGTCGTTCCAGGCCAGAGTGATGTGTCGATCCGCGACATCGCAACCTTCAGCCGAGCAAGATAGTCAACAACGCTGGTAACACGAGACTCCAGTCGGAGCACGTTCATAGCAGCCTCGTCCTTCATGAGAGAATTGGCGGGATCCAAGCCTGGCTCCACTCGACTGGTTTCCTCTTCGAAGTTCTGGCAGAATTCTGCAAACACGATTCAAGAATAAGACAGTGGCCGTACGCGGGCTCGGTAACTACAAGACAGCCGGGTTGGAATAATTACCTTCGAGCATGACGAACAGCTTCTTGCCGAGTCCATCGAGATAAGCCTCCAGATCTTTTACCTTCCCCGCCAGCTCACCCGCCTTGTCGTGCAGAGCCATCTTTTCTTTCTTCAGTCGACTGGACTCTCGATTAGCTGTCTCGAGAGCAGTTTTCAGTCTGGAGTTCTCCTGTTCAAGAGTTCCGACCGAAGCCAGTTTCTCTTCTGCGAGCTTCGTTTTGCTCGAGGCCTCCTTCTGTGCCTCTGCAAGATCTTGATCCTTCTTCTTCAGAGCTTCCTCCAGTTTATCTGCGGCGTGTTGAGTGGAACCAACATCAAGAATGGACAAGAAAGAAAAGCCACCCGTTAAGAATGGAGAACCTCACCAGCCATACCTTTTGCTTCTTCTTGCGCCTTCTTCAAATTCTCTTGAGCAAGCTTCAAGTTAAGGTTGAGCTGGATCTGCTGATTCTCCAACTCAGTATAGCGAGCTACAAGTTCGCAAGATTTCTGTAAAAAGAAAAATCAGTCGACAGATGTCCAAGACAAGTTGCTTCCGAGCAACCAAGAGACGATGATGACGTTTCTAAGACTACAGCCGAATCAAGAACATTCGACAGTAGTCTCGGGGACTACACCCAGTGGGTGCACTCAGCATGCCCCCACTGTAAAAAAAAGAGTCGACTGCCCGCAGTCGACCGGATACAGTCCCACTCGACATGGCCTGACCAGACCGAGTGAAGAAATACAGCTACAGCAACACAATATAAAGACTACAGTCGACTGCCAGCAGTCCACCGTAGTCTCGGGGACTACACCTAGTGGGTGCACTTAGCGTGCCTCCACTCATCCAAGAATTGACAGACACACCCAGTGGGTGTACAGATACAAAGATCTTCGGAAAAGAGATCCTTCAAACAGCATATCATAACAGACCAAGTGTTGAGTCGACTGACCTGGACATTGCTCTGAAGAGCCGAGCTCGCGTCATAAGCTGTTTGGCTGGCCTCCCGAGCCACCTTCACTTGCTCCATCATGATCCCTGCCTGGCGTATAGCCTCTTTTGCAGCAGCCGCTTGATCCTCAGGGACGGGGTATACGGCAAAAAGCAAAGACGGATCCGCAGTCGACGTCGAGGGCCGCACACTCGCTAGAGGAATGGCGAAGGTCACAGAAGCCCGAGTGGTGTCACCACCATCCCGAGCTACGGCCTCAGACGCCGAAGCGGATTGGGGGGTCTTGTCAGCCGACGCCCTCTTGTGCCTCCTCACTCTCAACGGATCATTGTCGTCGTCATCCGGGAGGTCGATAACGTGAGGAGGGGCTACAAGGGAAACATTCAATCGACCAGGGTTGCAATAAATGTTTAGTCGACTCAAAGCGGAACATCAGTAATCGTACCAGGGTTGGAGGTAACAGCATCCTCCATCTCTTGGTCGTCGTCCTTGGCAGAGATCTCAGAAGTAGCAGCACTGCAAGCCTCGAAAGTCAGTCGGTTGGCTCAATGGATCGACCAAGGATCCGTCCACGATCGACAAAGGAAAACAAGTTTTATTATTACCTAGAAATGGTGGGGACGGCCATCTTCATCTTGGGCAGAGCCTTGGGCGGCTTGGACGGCGCTGCGCGTGGGTGCTTGGGAGCCTTTCCAGTCGGCGTAGGAGAAGAGGTCCGAGGGTGTTTCGACGACTGCCCAACAGGAGCAGTCGCCCTACCACGCTCCCGCACTGGATCGTGTGTGAGCTTGGATCGCCCCTCCGGGTGGGGGGGTTCAACCTCCTCCTCCTCCTCTTCGCTGGAGTCGACGTTGTCGCCTCCCTCTCCTTCGCCGTCGGACTCCCACTCGCCTTGATCGTCCCCGCTCTCACCTCCGCTCGCCTCCCCTTCCTCAGTTGACCCCTGTGCCCCGTTGGGCGTCGAGTACATCTCAGTAGTCGCCTGAAAAACAACAGACAAGACAAAGGTTAATCGACCAACTCAAAGAAGACCAATGAAGAAAAACAAGATCTCAGTCAGGAGCATAAAGACATACATGGTCCACGTCATACGAGTTGTCGAGTGGAATTACCCTCCTGGCTCCTCGGGGGTTGTCCTTGTTTCCTGTGATGCTCGACAACCACCCCTCCAGAATCTCATCAGTGACCTTCTCCGGGTGGATCCGAGTGGTGTCATCGAGACCCGAGTACAGCCACATCGGGTGGTCACGAGCCTGGAGCGGTTGGATGCGCCTCCGGAGGAAGACCTCCAGCAAATCCATACCCGTCACGCCCTCACGGACAAGCTCAACCACTCGACCGGCCAGCACTTTGACTTGGGCCCTTTCCTCCGGCGCCACTTTTAGAGAAGCAGGTTTTTCAGCTCGGTCGAGTGAGAAAGGGGGGAGACCAGCCGACTGTCCTGGGGTCGCCTGGTCTTGACAGTAGAACCAGGTCGCCTGCCAGCCACGGACCGACTCCGCGAAAGTGATAGATGGAAAACAACTCTTTCCCCTCGTCTGGATCACCAGGCCCCCGCACAGCTAGATCACCTGCGTCCTTTCATCACTCGACTTGGCCTTCTTGACTGATTGAGAACGGCAGGTAAAGATGTGCTTGAAGAGACCCCAATGGGGGCGACAACCCAAGAAACCCTCACACATGGAAATGAAAGCAGCGAGGTATATGATGGAGTTGGGAGTGAAGTGGTGAAGCTGCGCTCTGAAGAAGTTCAGGAAGCTCCGGAAAAAAGGATGGGGCGGCAGAGAAAACTCGCGGTCGACATGGGTGGCTAGGAGCACGCACTCACCGTCGCGGGGCTGAGGTTCGATCTCTCTCCCCAGGAGACGCGCGGCTTCATGGGGAATGACCCCCCCTCGACCATGTCGTCAAGATCTTCTTGCCGGATCACCGACGGCATCCAACCGCCTTGGATCCAGCCTCAGGGCAGAGCAGACCTTGAGTAGGATCCGCCCCGATCAGACCTCTTCCCTTTCCCCTGCGCTGCCGCCTTCTTCGCGCGCTCCAGGGCAGATGTCTTGTCCTTCGCCATCGTCGCCGGCAAATCTTGCACGGACCCGCGGCGCTAGGGTGAGAACGGAGGTGGCGGAGGAACTCGCGAAGGGAGAGAGGAAGAAGGAAGCGCACTGTTTGGAAACCCCGAGCCGGCAACTTATAAGGGGCCACTTCCGAGTGGTTGACTGGTAGGCCCAGGCTATCCAGTCAAATCCCGTAGTAGACGCGCACGCAGTACGTGGCGAAAAAGGCGATGCGAGGATCGAGGAGCTTCCACTTTATCGCTTCCGATTACTGCGGCCGCTCCCGTCCCGCGCGCTTCCCGTAATCCGAATCCCGCGACACCCGCGGGCCACAGAACAACTTGTTAAAACAGAAGACCCCGCTCGCGCCGACACTCGGTATGTCACACATAAAGAAATTCACTCGACGAAAGGCCTGGAATGGATCAAGGCAACTTAAAGAGGTTGATGATGTCATCCGTGACGGTTGGCCCAAAACGAGGCGCTCACGTAGCCCAAAGAACCAGTCGGAAAGATCTCCAACTCTTTCCCCACTCTAACCTCGATCCATTCGGGGGCTAATGATGAAGCCATGTACCTAGGGTAGGGGCACGGGCCTGTCCAAAGAGCCCTACCCTGGGACATCCCTAGGAGAAGTCACCTTTCAATTGACTTGAAGGTATCTCACTCGAGGGGTTCAAGACACTCGACCAAGAAGCCATCACTCGACCATGAAGCCAACCACTCGACTACCAGGAGGCCTATAGTCACTCCGCAGGCAAACGGTCAGCTGTTAAGTAGTCTTTATGGTCATTATAGCACTTTATCAGGGGCGTTACCAGTAACGCTCGACCTTAAATGTACCTTAAAACCCTGCATTACTGAGGGCAGGAGGGGGCCGGCGAACTCTATATAAGCCACCCCCCTCCTCAGTATGAAGGGTTCGCACCCCTGTAATTCACACGCGCATAATCCAGTCGACCGCCTCCGGGCTCTGAGACGTAGGGCTATTACTTCTTCCGAGAAGGGCCCGAACTCGTAAACCTTGCATGCTTACAACTTCTCCATAGCTGAGATCTTGCCTCTCCATACTTACCCCCCTACATCACTGTCAGAGTTAGAACCACGACAATGGGCGCGCAAGCAGACGCAGGGCGCGGGTAACAGCGAGCATGACCAGACGCAGGCCGGCACGAGCGCACAAGAGCACAACCAAGGCAAGCTCGGGGACGATGGCTTTCGTGTGGTCGGGCAGCAGCGGGCGCGGTGAGCGAGCCGCTGTAGGTGGCAGCTGATACGTCTCCAACGTATCTATAATTTTTGATTGTTCCATGCTATTATATTATCCATCTTGGATGTTTTATATGCATTTATATGCTATTTTATATGATTTTTGGGACTAACCTATTAACCTAGAGCCCAGTGTCAGTTTCTGTTTTTTTCCTTATTTTTGAGTTTTACAGAAAAAGAATACCAAACGGAGTCCAATTGACGTGCCATTTTTTGATGATTTTTTATGGACCGAAAGAAGCCTCCGGAGTAAAATAGTTTGTCCAAGAGAGTCCCAAGCCATCCATGAGGGTGGAGGGCGCGCCCTACCCCCTAGGCGCGCCCCCTGCCTCGTGGATGACTCGGAGCCCCCCCTAACGTGAGATCGATGCCAAAAATTCCTATAAATACAGAAACCCCCGAAAAAAACCTAGATCGGGAGTTTCGCCGCCGCAAGCCTCTATAGCCACCAAAAACCAATCGAGACCCTGTTCTGGCACCCTATCAGAGGGTGGAATCATCACCGGTGGCCATCTTCATCATCCCGACGCTCTCCATGACGAGGAGGGAGTATTTCACCCTCGGGGCTGAGGGTATGTACCAGTAGCTATGTGTTTGATCTCTCTCTCTCGTGTTCTTGATATGGCACGATCTTGATGTATCGCGAGCTTTGCTATTATAGTTGGATCTTATGATGCTTCTCCCCCTCTATCTTCTTGTAATGGATTGAGTTTTCCCTTTGAAATTATCTTATCGGATCGAGTCTTTAAGGATTTGAGAACACTTGATGTATGTCTTGCATGTGCTTATCTGTGGTGACAATGGGACATTCACATGATCTACTTGATGTATGATTTGGTGATCAACTTGCGAGTTCTATGACCTTGTGAACTTATGCATAGGGGTTGGCACACGTTTTCGTCTTGACTCTCCGGTAGAAACTTTGGGGCACTCTTTGAAGTTCTTTGTGTTGGTTGAATAGATGAATCTAAGATTGTGTGATGAATATCGTATAATCATACCCACGGATACTTGAGGTGACATTGGAGTATCTAGGTGACATTAGGGTTTTGGTTGATTTGTGTCTTAAGGTGTTATTTTACTACGAACTCTAGGGCTATTTGTGACATTTATAGGAATAGCCCAATGGATTGATAGGAAAGAATAACTTTGAGGTGGTTTCGTACCCTACAATAATCTCTTCGTTTGTTCTCCGCTATTAGTGACTTTGGAGTGACTCTTTGTTGCATGTTGAGGGATAGTTATATGATCTAATTATGTTATCCTTATTGAGAGAATTTGCACTAGTGAAAGTATGAACCCTAGGCCTTGTTTCGAAGCATTGCAATATTGTTTGTGCTCACTTTTATCATTAGTTATCTCGCTGCTTTTATATTTCAGATTACAAAAACCTATATCTACCATCCATATTGCACTTGTATCACCATCTCTTCGCCGAACTAGTGCACCTATACAATTTACCATTGTATTGGGTGTGTTGGGGACACAAGAGACTCTTTGTTATTTGATTGCAGGGTTGTTTGAGATAGACCATCTTCATCCTACGCCTCCCACAGATTGATAAACCTTAGGTCGTCCACTTGAGGGAAATTTGCTACTGTCCTACAAACCTCTGCACTTGGAGGCCTAACAACGTCTACAAGAAGAAGGTTGTGTAGTAGACATCAAGCTCTTTTCTGGCGCTGTTGCCGGGGAGGTTAGCGCTTGAAGGTATATCTTTAGATCTTGCAATCAAATCTTTTAGTTTCTTGTTTTATTACTAGTTTAGTCTATAAAACAAAACTACAAAAATATGGAATTAAGGTTGCTGCATATGCTTCTTCTTTTTAATGTGTCTTGTGAAAATAAGGATTCTGATAATTGTGCCAAAGTGTTAGAAGAAGAATGTATTAAAATGTTTGGCACTAAATCTTTGGATGATGAGCATGATTGCAATGTTGTTAGTATGAATTCTTTGAATATCTATGATGCTAATGATATGCAAAGCCACAAGCTTGGGGATGCTATGTTTGATGAAGATGATAGTTTTTGTCCCCTAAGTTTCGATGAGCAAATTTTATGATGAAAGCATCCCTCCTATCTATGATGATTATTGTGATGACACGTATGCTGTAAAGAATAATGATATCTATGAAACTTGTCATCGTGATTTTAACTCTCAATTGGATTATGCCTCACATGATAGTTATTTTGTTGAGTTTGCTCCCACTACTATTCATGAGAAGAAATTTTCTTATGTGGAGAGTAATAAAATTCTATGCTTGTAGATCATGGAAATAATGATTTATGTGATGGTTATATTTTTGAATTCATTCATGATTCTACTGAAAATTATTATGATGGAGGAATTTATGCTTGTAGGAATTGGAATAATTTCAAGTTTCCTCTCTATGAGCTTAAAATCTTGAAGCTATGCTTGTTTTTCTTTCCTATTCTAGTTGATTCTTGTTCCCATAAGTTGTTTGCTCACAAAATCCCTATGCATAGGAAGTGGGTTAGACTTAAATATGCTACTCATATTCTGCATGATGCTCTCTTTATGTTTCAATTCTTATCTTTTATGTGAGCATCATTGAAATCGTCATGCCTAGCTAGAAAGACATTAAAGAAAAGCGGTTGTTGGGAGACAACCCAATACTTACCCCTATTGTTTTTGTGTGTCCACATGATTTATATACTGTGGTGATCATGTTTTATAGCTTTTGTTTGAATAAAGTGCCAAGTAATACCTTTGGGAAGGCTTACCGTGATAGTTGATTTGATCTTGCTGAAAAACAGAAACTTTTGCGCTTAGGTAAACAATTCTCATTTTTAACAGAAGTGCGATAAAATACTGATTCTTTTTGCAGAAGATTAATAAACAAATTTCCTAGGACTTCCTAATTTCTTAGGATTTTTGGAGTTATAGAAGTATTCGAGAGTTACAGATTACTACAGACTGTTCTGTTTTTGACAGATTCTGTTTTCGATGCATAGTTTGCTTGTTTTCTAGTTTCTATGGCTTATATTGCTTAATATAAATTGTAGAAATGATATGGTACAGTAGGCATCATGTGAGAAAAAATATGAATCTTGTCTTGACAGCGCCTAAGTGGTGATTTGCTTTCTTGTACTAATGGAGCTTACGAGTTTTCTGTTAAGTTTTGTGTTGTGAAGTTTTCAAGTTTTGGGTAAAGATCCGATGGACTACGGAATAAGGAGTGGCAAGAGCCTAAGATTGGGGATGCCCAAGGCACCCCAAGGGAATATTCAAAAACAATCAAGCATCTAAGCTTGGGGATGTCCTGGATGGCATCCCCTCTTTCGTCTTTGTTTATCGGTAACTTTACTTGAGGCTATATTTTTATTCACCACATGATGAGTTTTGCTTGGAGCGTCATCTTGTTTTATTAGGATTTTCTTGCTGTTATTATAGTAATATTGTAACATCCCAAATTTTCAATTTGGAATGTTATACATAGATCATTCTTGCATATCATATTTTATTGCATTTCATCTCGCGATCCACGAAATCCTAAGCAACTCAAGGACCCTCAGAGAGAGTTGGGGATTTCCCAGATTTCATATTTGATTTTTATCAAATATTGAAACGAGGATTTTTTGTTTTAATTATTTTTCTCTCCAAAAATATTTCATATATATATGAGAGCAGATAATATGACTTCTCCAAAATAATTGAAATATTGGAGGAAAAATATTAAAATCAATTTTTGCTCTTATTTGGATTTTATTTGCAATTTTGGTTGCATTCGAAAAATTGCATGTTTTCAAGATTGCATTTTAGAGCCAAGAAAATGTTCATCTCGTTCTAAATATTTTATTTAGACGGAGAAAATTTGTTTTGGCATTTTTAGATTTTTATATTATTTTCTAGGATTTTTTCTGAGTTTTGATGGAATAATTAAAAAAAACGCGCCAAGGCCTAGCTGGGCCGAAGCCCAGCGCCGGCCCACCTCCCCGTGCCGCCGTCTCCTAGCGGGAGACCGCGCCGCCGCCGTCGCCGAACAGGAGTCTGGCTCGGACTCCGTTGCCGCGCCATGCCCCTTCCCCAAGGCACCACCGCCCCTCCTCTTTAAAGTCGCGCCCCCGCCTCCCTGGGAACCGCCCCACCCCGCCATGAGCCGCCACCCCGCTGCAAGACGCCGCGCCGCCCGCTGCCCGTGCCGCGCCGCCTCGCCGCCTTTGCCGCTGGCGCGCCGCCCCTCTCCGCGAGCCGCCACCTGTTGCCCGCGCTGCTGCCGCCCCGCGTAGCGCCGCCCCTCGCCGGAGCCGCCGCCGTGTCGGACCTCACCGGAGGTTAGCGCCGTTCGGTTTTTTTTCTTCTAAAAACCGGTTTTGTTTTCGTTAAGAAACCCTAGTCGTTTTTTTATTCGGTTTGCTGGTTTTTTTTCCGGTTTTTCCTTTTCGCGGACGTTCGTTTTAACAAACGGTTTTCATCTGTTAGTTACAGATAACGAACGCTCGTTCGTTAGCCTGTTCGTCAGTTTTCTTTTATCGGATTATTCCTCGATTATTTCTGATCTGATTTTTGTTCTAGTTTTTCTTTTCGTTCGTTAGTCGGAATCAGGCGATTCAAACGCCTAGATCTTCGTCTCGAGACCCTCTTTTCGCTTAACCAACTTGCACAAGCTTTTGCTACTATAAAATTTGACCTAGGTCTAGATTAGTAAACGGATCTTGTTTCTTTCGCCGTTTGAGTTTTGTTGCTCCGTTCGATTTGATTCTTTTTGCAAACCGGAGTTCTTAAGTTGAACTTTCTGGTTAGATCTTCTTATTTGAGATTTACCCGTGCTTCTTAGCTTGATTGCTTATGTGTGCTATTGTTTGTTTGCGATGGAATTCTCGAAGTGTGAAGTGTGTTATTTGGAGTCTCTAGGTTACACGGATCGTCAGCAAGGCAAGTAACACTTTGATCATACCCCTTTATCACCCAGTTTTTATGCATTAGTTCCAATCCTCAAACATTGCATGGTTAGGATGTCATTAACATGTGGGTTGGGAAGTAGTTGATGAGGTAGAACCTATTACCCTGTTACATTCAAACCCTTGGGAGTTACTTCTGCGCGTTGCTTATATTGCTATGCTATGCTCGTAGACGTGGTTTGGGTGAGTGAAATCTATGACAGATGTAAGATTGATAATTAATGGTTCAACTTGTGGGAACTTAAATACACATCTGGGTGATTGAGGCACCTGGAGTACCCAGTGTTGCCTGTATTTTTGGAAATCCCGGAGTACCCGTGTGATCTTCCTATGGACCGCCACCCAGGCTCAAAGAGAACTGAGATTATTCATGCTAGAAACTTACGTGTGGATCCACAAGCTATTATGGGCTCTAGCATAGTTGAGTAAGTCACGTGAAGCTCTTGAAGAGGTGGATCAGCGGGTAGTGGGATTGTAGGTTTGGTATGGTCTGCCCGGAGTAAAGAGTGAATGTTTCTGAAAGACTGTGTCTCGGTCATTTGTTTCTCAAACACTCTATAGTGCGAGAAAACCAACGGAGGCGATCGAGTCTTGTGGGGGAAAGTGTGCAAACCTCTACAGAGTGTATAAACTAATCATGGTTAGCCGTGTCCCCGGTTATGGACAATCTTGAGTATCTAGTACTTGGCGTATCTTAAGTATCTCATCACTCTAAATTAATATTGTTGGGTTGATAATTACTTTAATTAGGATTGAGTTGGAGGAACCTTCTCAATGATGTTTCAACTACCATGATAGTAAATTTAAAATCTATTCCTTTGTTGTAGGGAAAAATTGGCTTTTCGCAAAACTATAACCATAGAGCTTTCCACCAGCCAAATATGCATGTAGTGATAGCATTATTCTGTTCTTGCTCTACTGTGTTATTTTGCCAGCATATTTCATGTACTGACCCGTTTTTGGGTTGCAACGTATTATGTTGCAGACTTTTCAGACGAGGAGTAAGGTTCGTTAGGTCTTTGCCGTGCAGCTCAGCTATGCCGTTGGAGTTGATGGACTCACTTTATCTTCCAAGCCTTCCGCTGTTATCGTATTAGATGACCTTAAGCCATATTTATTGTAATAAGTTCTCTTTTGAGACATTCGATGTAATAAGTGTGTGATTGCTACTTTGTTATAAATCCTCGAGTACTGTGTGTGTCAGCATTACCGATCCAGGGATGACACTGAAGCATAGAGACTTGACCGTTTGAGGTCGGGTCGCTACAAGATGGTATCAGAGCACACGCTGAGTGTAGGACACGACCACTAAGCTAAAGCCATAGAACACTATTCTCTTCTCATTTCTGACTCCTCTCCATTTTCTACTCTTTAGGATGGCGGATGCAAGGAACAAGTTTGCACAACCGGATGAAGAATCACGTTTTGGACGACACCTGAAGGAAGTCACTAGGTACTTGAACATAGGAATACCAAGCTTCACCGGGACCTACAACGCCACTTTACCAGAAGAGGAGCGATGGATGATTCAAGTTCAAGTTCCAGGAAGGACCTTCACGCCAGTCACTAAACCCATAGAGTTTTCCTTCGATGCACCAACCTGGAGTTTAGGAAAGAGTATGGCAGCTCACATCACCATGGGACGCATTGGAGAAGTTTATCAAAAGGAGCTTAAAGACACTATCTACCAGATTTGTGGGCGCCGAGACGAGCAATGGGAGATGATCAGCACCAGGAAGGATAGATCAATTGCAGCTTCATCCAGGAACTAAACCAACACATTCGACGCCAGGAGAATCAGATGTGCGCAGGCATGATAGATCTGAAGAAGGCAATGACTAGGATTGCGGAACTGGAGGAAGAACTCAAGGCTACATGTGAAGATTATGAGGAAGAAATCGTCGTACTAGTGGAGAAGAATGATGACCTGGTTAAGAAGATCGGAATATTCATGGGAGACCCCACACTAGTAGAAGAAAATGAAGAACCCAAGGAGATTCACTCGGAGGACTACATCATCATCGACGACACCGACTCTGACCTGAGCGATGATGACTTTGAAGATGAAGCTGGAGCAGATATCATGGAGTCTGCAACCGAGGAATATTTTTAGTAGACCACCATATCAATAGTAGTATTCCACCATGTAAATAGAGTAGTCCGAGCACTTTTGCGATAGTTCTAGATCGATTGTATGCCTTGCTTGCTTGATTGAGTGAAATGTTTGTGTTTGACTCATGTGCATATGGGTAGTGCTTTCACATTAGACCTCATTCTATTCTAATATCTCCCCTCTAAACCCATCGGATGCCTCCGACATGTGACCCCGGATTTGCATTCCCACCGGAGCTCACTCAGTTGATTCAGCAGCAGAATACCCTGATGTAGTTGTTAGTTCAGAATCAAGGCAACAACAACAAGAACAATCCACCACCACCACCACCAGTTGACAACTTAGCCCGTTTTCTAAGGTTGCAACCGCCGGTGTTTTCCAGTAGCATCGAGCCTATAGTAGCAGATGATTGGCTCCACAAGATTGGAAGGGAGTTAACCACTATAGGATGTACTGATGCTGAGAAGGTGTGTTTTGCCGCACATTAGTTGGATGGACCAGCGGCATCATGGTGGGAGAATTACACTGTCACCTATCCTATAGCCACGGTGACATGGGACCAATTTCAGCAAGCCTTCCGTACAGCCCATGTCTCAACTGGAGCCATGAATTTGAAGAAGCATGAGTTTCGCAACTTACGCCAGGGGAACCGTACTGTTGCTCAGTACGCGGAAGAGTTTAGCAAGTTATCTCGCTATGCCCCTAATGATGTGGCCACAGATGCCGCAAAGCAGGAGAAGTTCATGGAAGGGCTGAATGATGAGATGAGTATGCAGTTGATGGTGGAAACATTCACCAACTACCAAGAGTTGTTAGATAAGGCTCTTATGATTGAAGGGAAGCAGCAGCAGATTGAGAGCCGTAAGAGGAAGTATGGACAAGGATGTATAACTCAGGAGCTCAGCAGAAGCCTCGCCTAACCCCGAACTCGGGAGGACTTGTTCATAACCATGGAGGCCACACCCATAATGGAGGGGGTAACCATAATCATACTGGCACAAGGAATGGGAATGGAGCAAGCAACAATCAGAACTGCCCCAATCCAGCCACACCAACCAAGAGAGACCTAAGCCACGTTACTTGTTTCAACTGTGGGAAGACTGGACACTATGCCATGAAGTGCCCTGAAGGGAAGAATGGAAACCGAAACAGGAGCGCTGGGAAGAAGCCCAATCCATTCAACAAAGGACAAGTGAACCACATTAACGTGGAGGAGGTTGAAGAGCAGCCATACGCGGTTATAGGTGAGTTTTTGGTTAAGTCATTTATCGCTCTTGTTCTTTTTGATAACTGGTGCATCACATTCATACATATCAAGGGAATTCGTGGATAAGTTTAAACTACCAACCCAAACCCTTAGGGCCCCTCTGTTAGTAAGTTCTCCTTGAAAGGACATGTAGTGCCCCCATGTGTGGTTTTGGTAATTGATGACATTCTCTATGGACTAATGGTTGCATTGAGTTATATTTGAAGGATTTTTCCATAGGCATTTCTTGAAGTCCATGTGTTGGTTTCAAGGAGTTTATGGGTTGACCAAGATGCTATTAAGGAATTATCCAAAGATTGGTCATGTGAGTGTTGAGCTTATTGCAAGCATGTCTTGAAGAAGAAGATTGTGTGATCATTCATGTTTACCTTCAAGACATCATCCAAACGAAGAGAGTTGGAGAGATTCAAGGTTGATCAAGACTAAGTCAAGAGTGAATCAAGTTGATCAAATCACAAAGAGTAGAAGATGTACCGAGAGGGATCAAGTGATCCCATGGTATGGTAAGCATTGTCCATTGCACTTTGTGTACTAACCCATGGTCTATGTGAGAGTCTATGTGGGGTTAGGTACGTGTCCATGGGCTTGCGTCAAGAGAATGATATCATACAACCCATGGGAAGGATGACATCAAGTGGTGATCGTCATCAATATTGCCGTGTGCAAGTTCAAGTGGAGAATCACGAAGAGATCAAGTGCTTGAATCTTGCCATCCATTGTGGTGTCAATGGACTTGTGAAGATGTGCCGAAGAGTGGCTCACTCATAGTGGAGTATGGGGGAGCAATCATCTAGTCTCCATCGACCCAACGCAATCAAGAAAGGTGGTCCATCTTGAGGAGGACAAGATCGTCATCATCTAGCTCAAGTGGATCATGTGCAAGGCAAAGGTTTTCCCTTGATAGGTTTTCTATTTTACCGGTCTCATGGTGGTAGTTGGGAGACTGGGTTATAGGATCGATAGCCGTACTATCAAGGGGGGCTCTCAAGTGAGTAGCTTGATCGTATCGTTCGTCGAGAGCTCAAACCATTGCATCCTTGCATCATATTTCTTGGTTCTTGTTTGGTTCTCTTTGTGAGTCTTAGAGCTTATGGTCATCTTGATGACTAGCTTGAGTTCATCGAAAATGGAGTTTGCATGCGTCTTCTATGATGTTTTCGATGTTGGAGGTTTTACCGGTCTTATCCGAGGAAGGGTTCTCACCATTTTCTTTTGGGCCTTTTCTCATTTGCTTCTTATTGGTATTTCTATCAAGATTGTGTTAGCCCTTGTCGCTAGCTTTCCAACAAACTTGGTTTCGTCGAATTTGGAGTCCGTTTGCAGAAGTTGTGTCAGTTTTGGTGTTATGAAAAGGCTGCAGCGGTACTACCGTGGACAGGAGCGGATGTAATATTTTACTACCGCTCTTGGGAGTGGTACTACCGCTCTTGGGAGCGGTACTACCGCTTGGAGCAGTACGACCGCGGCTACTTCCGTGGCTACTTCCGCTCGGGACCAAAAACTCGTCACAAGTCCAGCGGTGGTAGGCACGGATGTAATTTTTTAGTACCGCTCTCAAGCAGTAGTACCGCTAACCTTAGCAGTAGTACCGCTACCCCTAGCGGTAGTACCGTGAGGTCAAGCGGTACTACCGCTCCGACGGTTCTTCTGGCTTTTTTTCCTCCTCGCTGTTGTGTTTCAAAGGGCTACTACCGCCCTAGCGGTAGTACCGCTCCTTGGAGCGGTAGTACCGCTCGGTGCGGGCTGTGAGCATAACGGTTGGATTTTTCCCCACCTATAAAAGGGGGTCTTCTTCCCCATTGAACCTTATCCTTTGAGCTCATGTTCTTCCCCCATTGTTGACCTTCTTCGAGCTTGCTAACTCTCAATCCCTCCATGGATTCTTGCTAGTTGTTGAGGGAAAAGAGAGAGGAGATCTAGATCCACATTTCCACCAATCACTTTCTCCTCTAAGTGAGGAGAACCCCTTGGATCTAGATCTTGGAGTTCTTGGTGTTCTCTTTCTTGTTCTTCCTCTCATTTTCCTCCCTAGCATTAGTTGCTTCGGTGGGATTTGAGAGAGAAGGACTTGGGCACTCCGTGTGCCATTGCCATTGCATTTGGTGCATCGGTTTGAGTTCTCCACGGTGATAGTGGAAGTTACAAGTTGAGAAGCCTATTACTCTTGGGTGGTTGGTACCCTTGAGCTTGTTCCTCTTGGGTGCTTGGGCGCCCTAGACGGTTGAGGTCACCTCGGAGCCATATTCCATTGTGGTGAAGCTCCATGGTGTCGTTGGGGAGTTAACCTCAACCTTTATGGTGTTCGAAGCTCAATCATTGTGGTGTAAAGCTCTGGGCAAGCGTCGGGGTCTCCAATTAGGTTGTGGAGATCGCTCCGAGCAATTTGACGGGTTTCGGTGACCGCCCCCAAGGGTTGCCAAAGTGTACGGGTTCGGTGACCGCCCCCAAGGGTTGCCATTTGTACGGGTTCGGTAACCGCCCTCAAGGGTCCCTTAGTGGAATCACGACATCTTGCATTGTGCGAGGGCGTGAGGAGATTACGGTGGCCCTAGTGGCTTCTTGGGGAGCATTGTGCCTCCACACCGCTCCAAACGGAGATTAGCATCCGCAAGGGTGTGAACTTCGGGATACATCGTCGTCTCCGCGTGCCTCGGTTATCTCTTACCCGAGCTCTTTACTTGTGCACTTTACTTTGTGATAGCCATATTGTTTCTTGTCATATATCTTGCTATCACCTAATAGTTTATCTTGCTTAGCATAAGTTGTTGGTGCACATAGGTGAGCCTAGTTGTTGTAGGTTTTGTGCTTGAGAAATTAACTGCTAGGTTTATTCCGCATTTGTTCAAGCCTAAACTGTAATTATTTTAAAGCGCCTATTCACCTCCCTCTAGGCGACATCCACGATCTTTAGTTGGTATCAGAGCCTCGTCTCTCTTTGAGTAAAGATGTCGACTAGGGGATTAGGATTCTCTGACACTCTTAGTTTCGATGGCACAAATTTTGATGTTTGGGTAATTCGCATGCTTAATCTCTTTAGGGTCATGGACCCAAATTTAGAGCGAATTGTAGATATGGGGTTTTCCCCTCCAAAGGATCCCCTAAGATTATCTTTAGAGGATGAGAAAAACTCTTATCTCAATGCTCAAGCTTCTAATGTGCTTTTTGATGCTTTGAGCAATGTAGTTATATTTCAACTCATGCCGTTCCAGGATGCTCATGAGTTGTGGACAAAGCTTCAAGATAAATATGGCGTGTCCAAGTTTTGTGGGGATGATTGTTCTCCCTCCACCTCCGGCCGTGTTGTGTTCTCAACTTCTTCTACTTCACCTACGTGTGGTTTGCCACAAGGTAATGACATGGTGAGTAGTGGTGTTCATTGCAATGATGATAGTGGGATCATTGTTGATAATCCTTCATCACTTTCTTATTTCAATGCTTCATCTTTGGACTTTAGCATTTCGAGCACTCCAAATGTTTCACATG
Source organism: Triticum dicoccoides (assembly GCF_002162155.2). Taxonomy (NCBI): domain Eukaryota; kingdom Viridiplantae; phylum Streptophyta; class Magnoliopsida; order Poales; family Poaceae; genus Triticum; species Triticum dicoccoides. The sequence continues at coordinate 457,449,158 of NC_041384.1, read as the reverse complement.
CTTGTGTTGATAGTCCTTGCATATCATGTAGAAATTGCTTGACTAAATCTCATGATGATATGCTTGCTATATCTTGTTGCCATGATGAAAATGCATGTATTTCCTCGAGTTGTTGTCCTAACAATGTAGAGGAAATCCAACACTCCATGGAACAAGATGTGGTCTTGGATGGTGCTTCAAGGGATCCTAAATCATCATCTATTGCATTTTGCCTTATTGCCAAGGCTTCAAAGGTATCTCCCACTTTGAATCCCAATATATCTTGTGATGATATTGATGATGGCAAGAGTGATGATGATGTTGATTATGATGAAGAGAATGATGATGTTGCCTCCTTAAAAATTAAGGGGGAAATGATTTTTAAAGCTCTTCTTAAGAATAAAATTGTTCATTCCAACTTCACAGAAATCATGTCTATTGCTACTGAGGGCAAGAAATATATTGATGAGTTGGAATCTCGTCTTGAGGAGCATGAGGTCACCATTGATAAAATGGAAGGTCATGAGCGTGATTACGCTAATGAGATTGCGGACCTCTCTCAAGCTCTTGAACTTGAACAAACCACCAAGGAATCTCTTGAGGAGACTTTTGCTCTAGAATTATCTAGAGTGAGGGAATCTCGTGATAGAGCTCTTGTAGTGGCCAATGATTTTAAAACTAAAAATGCTAAGCTTGAATTTGCTCATGCTAGACTCCTTGAGGATTTTGAGCACCTCGAAAATGGCTCAAGGGTCATTAAGGGTGAGCTCATCAAACTCACCGAGTCTCATGCTCAACTTGAAGCTTCTTATTTAAAAGAGCTTTCCAAGTTGTCCTCTCCTCTTGTTGTTAATGATGATGCTTGTGCTACTAACTCTATTACTTGTGAAGCATCCATTTTGAAGGAGAATGTTGAGCTACGTGCTCAACTTGAGTTGCTATCTAGCAATTATGGGAAATTGGAAGAAAGTCACGAAAAGCTCTCAAGCTCTCATGATAATCTTCTAGTATCCCATAATGTGCTAAAGATAGCTCATGAGGCCATGATTGCTAAGGTAACATCTAGTGAGCCTCATGTGGATAATAGCACTACTTCTAGTCAAAATGCTATGTTGCCATGTGCTAGTCCTTGTAATTCATCTACTCACAATGTTGGTACATCTTGTGATGAATTGCTTTCCTTGCCTTGTTTCTCTAACAATGAAGCTTATGCTTCCTCTAGTACTTGTGTTGAGACTAACCATGTAGAGGAAATTAAAGAGCTCAAGGCCCAAGTCACTTCTTTGAAGAAAGACTTGGAAAAGAGTCATGAAGGGAAATTCACACTCAACAATATCTTGAGTGTGCAAAAATCCCCCAATCACAAAGGTGGACATGGATTAAACTCCAAGAAGAAGAAGAAGAAGTCCAAGATGAACAAAAAGAAGGGCCAAGAACAAGTCAAGAATTCGGCCAAGATTGTTTGCTTCAAGTGCAAAGTAGAAGGGCATCATGTTAGATCTTGCCCATTGAAGAAGAAGGCCATTAGTGACAAGCAACAAGGGAAGCGGCCACAAGTTCAATCTCATGCTCAACCACAAGTTGAAGAAAGTCCTCTTCCCAAGAATCCTCAAGCTAGTGCTTCTCAAGTTGAGAAATCAAGTGAGAAGAAAGTGAAGAGTAGACGTTGCTACTTATATCGTGAGAAAGGTCACCTCACCTCTTCATGCACTAGTGGTAACTTATCCAACCCAATTATTATTGATGATATCTATTCTCTTGGGAAGGATAAGGTTGGCAATGTGTTTGCCAAAGTTGTTGGTACTCAAAGTGGTGTCAAGAAGAGAACCATTTGGGTAGCCAAGCCTATTGTGACTAACCTCTTAGGACCCAACTTTGTTGGGGACCAACAAGCTCAAACTTGATCAATAGGTGTTGTTGGAGGGCATTGGAGACTTGGCTACTTTATGAAGAATTAAGGGGACTTGATCATTCTAATTGTCTCAAGCCAAGTTATTCGAATTATCAAGTTTCTATCTTATATCCAATATTTCTCCATGCGGTAACTCGTGCTTAAAGTATTTACATTGATAGTTACTTACCCCTTTGCATGTTTGGTTTTGTTCCTTGCATGTGTTTGTATATGTTGTGCTTCCAACTTGATTATCTTGAGCAATCAAGTATGTGTGTGTTGGTTTGCACATCATGTACGTGTGTGTCATGCATTGAGCCTTTTGCATCTTGTTCTTTTCTTAGTTGGATCTTGTGAGAGATTAATGGAATATCCCATTATGGGGGAGTGATGTACTTTGTGCACCTCACAATCCTATATATGTGTGTACATGAGTAATACCATCTAGTATTGATATTTCAAGATTATCTAGTCGCTATGTGGTATGTCTTCTCATGAGAAATTCAAATTCTATATTGTCCATTAATTATCTCGTGTTGGATCGTTATTTTGCCTCTTGTTTATCTTTAATTGGTATCACATTATGGGGGAGTAATATGCTATGTGTATATTACTAGCCTAGAAAATGTGTACATTTGAGATATTGTCACCTAGAATTGATATTGTAAATTATCTTGTTCCTAGGTGGTATGTTAGCTCTACAAGTTGCAATTTGCTTTTTGTTTGGTGTGAAGATGATGTCGGATATCCTTGTTATCTACCACCGGAAATTATTTCCAAATACTTCTTGTCTTTCGACAATTGGTACTCACTTATGTGTGGTAGAAATTTTTGATCATCTTTACATTGGCCTTTGCTTTTATTTGCTTTATCTCTTGCCTAGGATTGTGTCAACTCCCATTGTATTCCATACCACTTGTGGATCTTGTTAATTTCTTGACCTTGTCTAGTGTTTTCTAGATATAGTGAAAGTGGTGATCCCACCTCGTGCATTTTGTATTCAAATGAAAATTCTCTATAA
>NC_041384.1:457427082-457445988 GCF_002162155.2 Triticum dicoccoides | reverse complement strand
TAAAAACTTAACCTTTTCCCAATTTTAGTTCTTGGCAGATTTTAGCTATTTTAGGACAAGTCAAGCAATCATCACACAATTCAAGCAAGCATGCAAAGAGTATATTGGCAGCGGAAAGTAAAGCATGCAACTTGCAAGAATGTAAAGGGAAGGGTTTGGAGAATTCAAACGCAATTGGAGGCACGGATGTTTTTCCCGTGGTTCGGATAGGTGGTGCTATCCTACATCCACGTTGATGGAGACTTCAACCCACAAAGGGTAACGGTTGCGCGAGTCCATGGAGGGCTCCACCCACGAAGGGTAACGGTTGCACGAGTCCACGGAGGGCTCCACCCACGAAGGGTCCACGAAGAAGCAACCACCCACAAAGGGTCCACGAAGAAGCAACCTTGTCTATCCCACCATGGCCATCACCCACAAAGGACTTGCCTCACTAGCGGTAGATCTTCACGAAGTAGGCGATCTCCTTGCCCTTACAAACTCCTTGGTTCAACTCCACAATCTTTTCGGAGGCTCCCAAGTAACACCTAGCCAATCTAGGAGACACCACTCTCCAAGAAGTAACAAATGGTGTGTAGGTAATGAACTCCTTGCTCTTGTGCTTCAAATGATAGTCTCCCCAACACTCAACTCTCTCTCATAGGATTTGGATTTTGTGGAAAGAAGATTTGAGTGGAAAGCAACTTGGGGAAGGCTAGAGATCAAGATTCATATGGTAGGAATGGAATATCTTGGTCTCAACACATGAGTAGGTGGTTCTCTCTCAGAACATATGAGTTGGAATTGTGTATGTGTTCTGATGGCTCTCTCCACGAATGAAGAAGAGGTGGAGGGGTATATATAGCCTCCACACAAAATCCAACCGTTACACACATTTTTCCAATCTCGGTGGGACCGAATCAACAAACTCGGTCGGACTGAAAAGGTAAACCTAGTGACTGTTAGAGATTTTCGGTGGGACTGACATGCAACTCGGTAGGACCGATATGGTTAGGGTTTGAGCATAACGTAATCTCGGTGAGACCGATTACACAAACTCGGTGAGATCGATTTTGGTAATTAGCTAACCAGAGAGTTGGTCAGGCAAACTCGGTGGGACCGATTTGCTCTTTTGGTGAGACCGAAAAGTTACAAAAAGGAAACACTGAATTTACATTGCAATCTCGGTGGGAACGATTCGCTCTTTCGGTGAGACCGAAAAGTTACAAAAGGGAAACAGAGAGTTTGCAATCCCATCTCGGTGAGACCGAGATCCCTATCGATAGAACCGAATTGCTAGGGTTTGGCAGTGGCTTATGACAAGTGAAACTCGGTGGCGCCGGATAGAAAGAATCGGTAGGACCGAGTTTGGCTTAGGGTTTAGGTCATATGTGGATATGGGAAAGTAGTTGAGGGTTTTGGAGCATATCTCTAAGCACATGAAGCAAGAGGCTCATTAAGCAACACCTCATCCCTCCTTGATAGTATTGGCTTTTCCTAAAGACTCAATGTGATCTTGGATCACTAAAATATAAAATGAAGAGTCTTGAGCTTTTGAGCTTGAGCCAATCCTTTGTCCTTAGCATTTTGAGGGTTCCACTTTTACCATCCATGCCATGCCAATCATTGAGCTTTCCTGAAATAATCATCTTGGAATAGCATTAGCTCAATGAGCTATATGTTGTTATGAATTACCAAAACCACCTAGGGATAGTTGCACTTTCAATCTCCCCCTTTTTGGTAATTGATGACAACATATAGATCAAAGCTTCGACAAATGATAATAAGCATGAAATATATCGTCGCTTTGAGAAGTATGTGACAAATAAGAGCTCCCCCTAAATTTGTGCATATTTAAAATTTGCTTTGGACTGCAAATGCACAAAGAGTTAGAGTCATGGGTTACTCTTCCATGTCACATACATCTTGGTGGAGCACTTAAAATGATAAGAATGAAATACATGCACTCATCACCAAGAATAGTGAATGATCACATAAGATAGATAAGATAATAGCATTAAGCAAACATTAAGTGTAGCTTATGATCAAACACATGATCATCAATGTCTCACGAGCAATGACATAGTATCTCAAGCACTCAAAAGCAAACAAAGTTCGAAAAAACACCAAATAAAGCAAGAGAGAATAAAAGCAACACTCTCTCTCGAAGCCTATGATCTATACATTTTTCTCCCCCTTTGGCAACAAGTTACCAAAAAGTTCCTAGAAAATGCATAGTGCTAGATCGACGCTCAGGCTTGATCTTCGGGTGGTGGTGGAGTCCGGAGCACTCCAAGGACGAAGCCTTTTGTAGATGTGGTCGGAGTCGAGGCTGAAGTAGATGCTAGAGCTGGTGGAACTGAGGCTGTAGCTGGTGTAGAAGTGGTGGCTCTGGTGTCAGCAATTGGCACTGCAGACGACCTCGGACCTCGTGGCACTCTGGCAAAGGCATCAGTTGTAGTCTTGCCTCTCCTCTCCTGCATGTCATCCTGGAGCTGCTCCACTGCAGTCTGAATCTCTGTCATCTTGACATCCAAGTCATAGAACTTTTGTTCCATGATTCTCTCTAGGCTTGCCTGGTTCTGAGTTAGGGTGGCTAGTCCTTTCTCAATCCGCAGGGTGGATGCAATCAGGTAACCAAGCTGCTCTTGTTTGGTTTTCAGGAAATATTCAGATGCCTCCTCTTGAGTAGGCATCTTGGCAGCTTTCTCCTTCCTTGCCTTCTCCTTCTTTGCTTGTGCTTGGGCAGATGATGGCTCATTCTCAGTCATCACAACTTGATTGTCCTCAAAATCTAGATGGATGGGCAGGTGTTCCTTGTCCAACAAGTATATGCCCGTGCCCATCTTGGAGTTAATGAGCTCCTGAATTTGTGGGGCATACCCACAGCTCCTCTTCTGGTCTACTGCTGTCCTCTTGATTGTCTCTACCATGAGGCTCATCACCTTGAACTTCTGTGGCACATCAAAGATATGTAGCAAGTTGATTGCATGGCCTCTGATCATCTTGTGATCTCCAGACTTGGGCAAGAGAGTGTGCCTCAAGATCCAATTAATAGTTGGCAGCCCTGACAGAAGATAGTGCACTGAGCCAAATTTGAAGGTGTCAAGTGCCTCGTTTGGAATTTCCTTGTACATGTTTGACATTGAGTTATGATCCATCTTCTTCTTGGAATAGACATCCAAGTCATCTTCCTGCTCCTCTGGGGCATTGATCAACTTAGCCCATTCTTCAACAGTAGATTGGTACCTCGTACCTTCAGACATCCATGTTATCCTACCATCTGGATAAAAATGTGCTGTGGAGTAGAACTGCATGATAAGCTCCTCATTCCACTTTGTGAGCTTCTGCCCAACAAAGTCTGCTACTCCACAAGCATTGAAGCTGTCATACACTCCAGGGTAGTGTTCTTCATTGTCCTTGATGTACTCCCAATCAACCCATCTCATGTCACAGACTATGGGCTTCTTGTCCAACAAAACTGTCTCATAGAAGTCCTGCTGTTCCTTAGTGTGGAATCTGTAGTCAACAACAGTCCTCCTCCTTGAAGCATACGGATCTGCTTCTCTCCACTTCCTCAGCCCTAAGTCTCTCCTGAGCTTCATATCCTCAGCCACAGGATGAGCATCATTGTGGTCTGGGATCTTGGGATTGAGCTTTCTCAGAACATGCTCTTCATCATCTTCTTCAACAACAGTCTCAGGCACTGGGGCCTTGTTCTTCTCAGTTGCAGGTATGCTCCTTGTGTTCCTCTTTGGTGCAGACTTGGGCTTGGAGGCAGCTTTGGGTGCTTCTTTGGGCTTAGATGTGGCAGCCCCTGATCTTATAGCATCACCCATAAGCTTAGGTGCCTTAGGTGCTGGTGCAGCAACCTCTTCTTATTCCTCTTCTTCCATGATGGAAGCCTTTCCAAGCACTCTGGCTACGGTCTTCTTGACCCTTTCCTTCCTTTTCTTTCCTTCATCAGCAACTGGCTCTATGGTTGCAGGATTTTTAGTTGAAGCTCTGGCCTTTGACATAGGCTGCCTGCCTGCTGGCCTTTTGATTTTCAATCCTGGCTTTGTGCCCTGTGCTGGCTCAACTCTCTTTGATGTGGCTTCCTCTTCCTCTGCCACATAATCTTCATCCTCAGAATCTGAAGTTCTCTTCTTCCTCTGTCTGGTGGCAGCTTTTGGAAAGTTGCTAGGAGTACTTCTGTTGCCATCATCTGAAGAACTTGAGGGACTAGTGCCCTCACTCATCTGCACTTGCTGTTCTGACATGTTCTGGCTGTCACTTTGGTCTGACATGATGAACAAGCTGACTGCTGACCCTGTGAATAGTTTATAGATGAGGTAGAGTGGATGAGCATCACAAAATGCAGAGATTTTTGCAAAAGAATGATCCAAAAACTTAGTTTTAGTTTCCCACTGAAATCATCTCGGATCTACCGATTTTTAAACTCGGTGATACCAAAGCAGTTTTGGCACCTAAACTAGTGAACTCGGTCAGACCGAGTCACAGTTCGGTGGCACCGAGACTGCTAGGGTTTCACAAAGTTCCAAAATCAGTCACACCGATAAGTAATTCTTGGTCAGACCGAGTCTCACTTGTGCAATGGCATAAGCCAAATCGGTGGGACCGAGTTTTTCAACTCGATGGGTCCGAGATGGTTTCAGCGGAAACCTAACCCTAAAATTTTCGATCAAACCTAATCTACGAGCGCATTGACTGGATAGGAGTGTTCCAATCGTGGCAAGAATCATGATGATCACAATGTGCTAAGAACCGGATTGGAGAATAGCACAAAGATCGAGTCCATACCCTAGTTCGGCGGAGACTCGCTACGGCGGCAAGGGCGGGGTAGAATTCCGTTGACGGCGATGGAGACCAGCGACTGGAGGCAGCTGGCGGCGAGGAGACGATCCGGAGACCAAGTTGGCAGAGCAGGCTATCGCGCGGGCGAAGGGGTTCGGAGAAATTTCCAAATTTTTGCCCGTGACTATATATAGCCCGACCCTGTCGGTGTGACCGAGTGGAACAACTCGGTGATACCGAGATTCATAACTGCAAGCAGTTACTGAAACTCGGTGTGACCGAAATATTCAAATCGGTTGCACCGAGATCGAAAACCTAGATCAACTTAATGATCTCGGTAGGATCGAAAGTGGGGTATCGGTCAGACCGAGAATCATAAAGAGGTTTTGGAAGTTTAAGTCTATGATGAATCGGGGACTCCGAGCGCTCCTCACACAGAGTGGTTCGAATCTGACTTGATCAAATTTTGTGATGTAGCATGAATAGAGTTTGAGACGAGAAAAGCATAGATAGCTAGAGGAGGTTCTTAGGCATTCTTGTCCATCCACTTGGCAAAAGGAAATAAAACCAAACAATCAAAACAACAAGTGGATGTCCTTGAATGAGTAAAATATGCAACCAGCATGCTCACACAATAAGATGGCAAATGAAATATGTGACAAGGCATGCACAACCAATTCTAGCATCTATCAAGCAGTTTGTGATGACAAGGTCATCTATATATGAGTATATTGACTTAGGAGTCAAGTGAGAACACTTGATCATAGGTCATACTCATCGTTTAAGCTCAAGTGGGGTTACCACTTTTACATAAAGCATTGTTGTGTTCACATCTTTAGAGTTGCTTTAGCTCAAGTCTTAGAGTAAAGCTCCCCCTAGATGTGATATCCCCCCTTAGAGGGATGAACTAACCTCGGGTTTTGTCGATGATGACTTCATGTAGATGTTGAAGATGTGGATGCTCAATTTTGATGTAGATCACTTGGAGCTATCCATTTGAGTGAATTGCACTTTCAATACCTACATGGGTTAGTCCCACAAGGAACAAACAAGGATATCCATAGACATAGAGTGATGCACACACAAGATGATGTCCATGAAAACTTTTAGGTTACCTTGTCCCTTGTCTTACCAACAAGAGGGTTTGTGACTCCTTGAACTAGTGCAAGATGTGGAAGTTGATTGCACTTGTTCTTGCCAAAATGATAAGAGTGAAGTATGTTGGCGGAGTCACCCTCAAGAACTCTCTAGTTCTTCTTCTTTTGGATCCACACCATCTTGATGGGAATCCTTGGAGTTGTAGTCGTACTTGATGAAGTGGAACTTGAATGTAGTCTTGGGAATCCACTTGACTAAGGTCTTAGGAGCTTCTTCAAATGCATCAATTTCCTCTTGAAGCTTGTCCTTGCCTTTTTGCTTGTAGTCTTGTGGTGGAAGATCATCTTGAGCTTGTGTCCCCTTGAAAGAAGTATCATACTTCTCTTGTTAAGGAACAAACTTTGTCTTGGGGTATTGATCTTCTTCCCACTCCACTCCATTGGCATTGAACTTTTGTTCAAAACCAACACCTTGATTCTTCTGGTGCATTCCTTGCTTGCGCACAATTTCCTCGAATTGCTTACTCCCGGCAAGGCTTTTGTACACTCCTTTCTCTATAATTCCCTTCAATAAGCTATTTTCTTGCTCAAGTGTAACTTGGCTAAGAGAATCATTAGTGGAATCAAGAGAACTACTAGAAGCAACAATATTGGATTTAGCATGATCATTGTTACTGCTAGAGGAAGAATCTTTCTTGTTCTTGTTACTAGACTTGACTTGAGGCATGTAAGTGGATAAGAGTAAACGCTTGGCAATGTAAGAAGAACTTTTCTTGCGGAGATCATCATTGATTGCTTTTAAGAACTCATGCTCTTGCTCAAGATTGAGCTTTTTAAAGCGTAATTTCTCATGAGCTCTTAAAAGTTCTCGATGATCTTCGAAGATAGTTTCATGAGCTAAGTTAAGAGTGTTTAGTTCTTTAGTTAGAGCCTCAATCTTCTCCTTATCATTGTCATTCGTTTTATCTTGATTAGCATGATTAATTGACGTTTCATCATAGTATTCATCACTAGAGTTGTCAACAAGCAAATCATCACCTAACAAGTCATCTTCATCACTATTGAAATCAACATACTCGGGGTGTGTTACCTTAGGACCTTTGGCCATGAAGCATCTTCCAATTCCTTCATTTGGTGAGTCAAATATGTCGTAGGAGTTGGTTGACACAAGTGCTAGACCGGCAACACCTTCATCTTGAGTATCTTCGGAGTCGGAGTGATAACTTCTCTCGGAGTGGCTGTCGGAGTCGGAGCCAGATACCCATTCACCAACATGAGCTTGATGTCTTCGTTTTGTGTAGCTCCTTGATGATTTTTCCTTCCTTTCCGAATCCTTGCTTCTCCGTGAGTATCTACGTTCATAACGATCATCTCTACTCCTTCTCTCTCTTGGTGGTGATTCTTTTCTTCTTCTTTTTGGAGAATCTTCTCTTCTCTAGTAGGGAGCCGTACACTCATTGGAATAGTGTCCGGGTCTTCCACAACTGTAGCAGTTTCGCTCTCGACTAGAAGATCTTTTGTCATTGTAGGACCTTGACTTGAAGCTTCTATCTTTGCTTCTACTCTTGTAGAACTTGTTGAAGTTCTTCACCATTAAGCTCAATTATTCATTGAAGTTTTGTTTCTCACTTGATGATGTAGGGGCTTCACATGAGGCTTTGTAGGCACCACTTGATTTGTTGTGAAGTTCCTCTTTATCCTTAAGTGACATCTCATGAGCAACAATTCTTCCAATCACCTCTGTTGGCTTGAGATCTTTGTAATTGGGCATCATTTGGATCAATGTGCACACGGTATCATATTTTCCATCCAAGGCTCTTAGAATCTTCTTGATGATGAATCTATCAGTCATCTCTTCACTTCCTAAGCCGGCAATCTCATTTGTGATGAGAGCAAGCCTAGAGTACATTTCAGCGACACCTTCACCATCCTTCATTTTGAACTTGTCAAGTTGACTTTGAAGCACATCCAACTTGGATTCCTTGACGGAGTCGGTACCTTCGTGCATATCAATCAAAGTGTCCCAAATTTCCTTTGCATTCTCAAGACGGCTGATTTTGTTGAATTCTTCGGGGCACAATCCGTTGAAGAGAATATCACAAGCTTGAGCACTGTATTGCAACATCTTCAACTCATCCGCGGTAGCTTCACGGTTTGGTTCTTTCCCATCAAAGAAGTCACCTTGCAAACCAACACACACAATAGCCCAAACGGCGGGGTTATGTCCAAGAATATGCATTTTCATTTTATGCTTCCAACTAGCAAAATTAGTACCATCAAAGTAAGGACCTCTATGGTGATAATTTCCCTCGCTAGACGCCATACTCTCCTAGGTTGTGAAACCAAGGCTATGACCACCAAAAGCTATGGAGATCAAAGCAAATGGAGACCAAAACTCTGATACCACTTGTAGGATTGAAAGTATGTCTAGAGGGGGGGGGGGTGATTAGACTACTTGACCAAATAAAAACTTAACCTTTTCCCAATTTTAGTTCTTGGCAGATTTTAGCTATTGGAGGACAAGTCAAGCAATCATCACACAATTCAAGCAAGCATGCAAAGAGTATATTGGCAGCAAAAAGTAAAGCATGCAACTTGCAAGAATGTAAAGGGAAGGGTTTGGAGAATTCAAACGCAATTGGAGACACAGATGTTTTTCCCGTGGTTCGGATAGGTGGTGCTATCCTACATCCACGTTGATGGAGACTTCAACCCACAAAGGGTAACGGTTGCGCGAGTCCACGGAGGGATCCACCCACGAAGGGTAATGGTTGCGCAAGTCCACGGAGGGCTCCACCCACGAAGGGTCCACGAAGAAGCAACCACCCACAAAGGGTCCACGAAGAAGCAACCTTGTCTATCCCACCATGGCCATCGCCCACAAAGGACTTGCCTCACTAGCGGTAGATCTTCACGAAGTAGGCGATCTCCTTGCCCTTACAAACTCCTTGGTTCAACTCCACAATCTTGTCGGAGGCTCCCAAGTAACACCTAGCCAATCTAGGAGACACCACTCTCCAAGAAGTAACAAATGGTGTGTAGGTAATGAACTCCTTGCTCTTGTGCTTCAAATGATAGTCTCCCCAACACTCAACTCTCTCTCATAGGATTTGGATTTTGTGGGAAGAAGATTTGAGTGGAAAGCAACTTGGGGAAGGCTAGAGATCAAGATTCATATGGTAGGAATGGAATATCTTGGTCTCAACACATGAGTAGGTGGTTCTCTCTCAGAACATATGAGTTGGAATTGTGTATGTGTTCTGATGGCTCTCTCCATGAATGAAGAGGAGGTGGAGGGGTATATATAGCCTCCACACAAAATCCAACCGTTACACACAGTTTTCCAATCTCAGTGGGACCGAATCAACAAACTCGGTCGGACCGAAAAGGTAAACCTAGTGACCGTTAGAGATTTTCGGTGGGACTGACATGCAACTCAGTAGGACCGATATGGTTAGAGTTTGGGCATAACGTAATCTCGGTGAGACCGATTACACAAACTTGGTGAGACCGATTTTGGTAATTAGCTAACCAGAGAGTTGGTCAGGCAAACTCGGTGGGACCGATTTGCTCTTTCGGTGAGACCGAAAAGTTACAAAAAGGAAACACTGAATTTACATTGCAATCTCGGTGGGACCGATTCGCTCTTTCGGTGAGACCGAAAAGTTACGAAAGGGAAACAGAGAGTTTGCAATCCCATCTCGGTGAGACCGAGATCCCTATCGGTAGAACCGAATTGCTAGGGTTTGGCAGTGGCTTATGACAAGTGAAACTCGGTGGCGCCGGATAGAAAGAATCGGTAGGACCGAGTTTGGTTTAGGGTTTAGGTCATATGTGGATATGGGAAAGTAGTTGAGGGTTTTGGAGCATATCTCTAAGCACATGAAGCAAGAGGCTCATTAAGCAACACCTCATCCCTCCATGATAGTATTGGCTTTTCCTAAAGACTCAATGTGATCTTGGATCACTAAAATATAAAATTAAGAGTCTTGAGCTTTTGAGCTTGAGCCAATCCTTTGTCCTTAGCATTTTGAGGGTTCCACTTTCACCATCCATGCCATGCCAATCATTGAGCTTTCCTGAAATAATCATCTTGGGATAGCATTAGCTCAATGAGCTATATGTTGTTATGAATTACCAAAACCACCTAGGGATAGTTGCACTTTAAACTAGTCTTGGGGGAGCTATACTATTCTCTATAAAACACTCATCTTGTGATCCTTATCAAGTGTGTGTTTGTGGAAGGCAAGCCGTTTCTTTTTGGTGCTTTGTGCCATCATGAAAATTTGTAGAGGGCTTGGTTTGTTTGGAACCATTCTCTCTTTTGGGAGTTTGACATCTTTCTTTTTGAGTGTATCAATGGATATCTCATTCCTTGATGTATGTTTTATGGATATCCTCCAAGTGATGATTTATTCATTTGGTATCTTTTCTTCGCTTGGTATTTCTTTGTCTTTTGGTCTCGGTTCTTGAAAGTGTTGAGCATGCATATTTACTTCTTGTAGTTTCTTTGGCATGTTTTCTTTCTTTGACCCAATATATAGGGGGAACTCCACCAAGTCTCAAATTGGATGAGATGTGCATGAAATTCATTTTCATATCTATATGCACATATTTATGTGGAGTTTGTCCTATGTGTTGTTGGTTCTATAACTATTTGGTCCCAATGAGTTTGGGTACCATTTTGTTTGTGTTGTTGTTCTAGGAACAAGTGGAGATGCATTGGATGCTCGGCTCACTCACAAGGAAGGTGTTGTCACCATGTGCTTATTGGAGTCAAGCTAGGATGATCAATGAACTACTTTGTACCTTCAATTGGTATCTACTACATCCTTCCAATGTTATCTCGGTAACAAGTATCTTCATATACTTCATGCACACATTTCTTGCATCAACCTTGTGTAGGTTGTATCATGGCATGTTATCCATTCTTTCTTGTGATACTTGTTTCCTTTCTCAAAGCATCCCAACAATGATGTCTTGTTGCTAGTTGTGATGTCTTTGATGTTCATGTGGTTGGAATTCATTTATATACAATAAGACCATATCTAGCCATGTGCTATGCTCTCAAGAAAATATCTTATTGGTATATGTATGACTTCCTTTTGGATATCTTGTTCCTTCGTGTTGTAACTATTTCGGGTGTACATCCTTCTTTGTAGATATATATATATATCATGATTTCGTCTACCTAGAATCTTATACACTTGAGAGAAGTTGCATATCTAGATGATATCCTTTCTTTCACGTCCACCTTGTCTTGCTGATGTTATTTCTTTGGTGGCTCCATGAAAGCTTTTGCCTTGAGTGCGTGTCTTCTATCGTTGCATCTTGATGCGCTCTTGTGTGGTGAAGATTATTTTCCTCATGCTTATCTTTATGAGGTTTTTGCCATCTTAATTGGCATCCCTCATCTTGACGCGCCTTTCATCTTCTATCTTCACCGCGGGTTGTCACAAGCATAGGTTCTCTATATGCTTATTAGTAAGCTTGTGAACTCATTTGCTAGTTGTGTGTGGGAATGATAGGCCTTGCATCGTGTGCCTCATTCTTTGAAGACTTTATTGATGCTTAATGCTCTTCTGTACATTAGTCTTGTCAAGTGCATTGCCTTGACTCACACACATCTTTTTGGTTGAGCCCACTCTTAAGTTGCCTGTCTTACTTGTTGCTCAACCATGTGTTTGTTGCAAGTACTAGGCTTAGTTTCCTATATGCTCTCTTGCACTTGTTGTAAGTTTCTATTGATTTTGGGGGAGCTATGATCCTATTTTGTGCACTTTGTATCCAAATACAAAAATTCTTGATGTGCACAAATCATGGGGAGCTTCTCTAGTTTCTTTAGAACACTGCTCCGCTCTTATCATAATATCCTTTATTCATGTGGCTCGTAGGATCATTGGCCTAGTTGGTTCAATTGGTATCTTTTGATTGCTTGATTGCATGTTTCTCTCTTTGATTATGTCTTTGTGGCATATCTTCCTTTTGCAATCTTTGGGCCTCAATATAGTTTGTCTTCCTCCAAGTATTTACCATTGGATATGTGTATTGCATTCCACTCTCTTGTTGAGAAATACACAATTTATGGAGGAACACATTTTATATTGGCCTTCTAAACTTTTAGCCCATTTTGGCAATCGATGCCAATGGGGGAGAAGTTTCAGAGAGTTTTGTGGAGAAGTTTAGAGAGTTGTCTCTTCTGGCTTTGGTTTGTTCCTAAGCTTACGCATCTCCTACGCATGCATTATTGGTTGTTGCATTGCATGGTTATGCATAATTCCTTATATAAACTCTCTTTAAAGTTATTGTCATCAATTACCAAAATGGGGGAGATTGAAAGGACATGCGGTGCCCCCATGTGTGGTTTTGGTAATTGATGACATTCTCTATGGACTAATGGTTGCATTGAGTTATATTTGAAGGATTTTTTCATAGGCATTTCTTGAAGTCCATGTGTTGGTTTCAAGGAGTTTATGGGTTGACCAAGGTTCTATTAAGGAATTATCCAAAGATTGGTCATGTGAGTGTTGAGCTTATGGCAAGCATGTCTTGAAAAAGAAGATTGTGTGACCATTCATGTTTACCTTCAAGACATCATCCAAACGAAGAGAGTTGGAAAGATTCAAGGTTGATCAAGACTAAGTCAAGAGTGAATCAAGTTGATCAACTCACAAAGAGTAGAAGATGTACCGAGAGGGATCAAGTGATCCCATGGTATGGCAAGCATTGTCCATTGCACTTTGTGTACTAACCCATGGTCTATGTGAGAGTCTATGTGGGGTTAGGTACGTGTCCATGGGCTTGCGTCAAGAGGATGATATCATACAACCCATGGGAAGGATGACATCAAGTGGTGATAGTCGTCAAGATTGCCGTGTGCAAGTTCAAGTGGAGAATCACGAAGAGATCAAGTGCTTGAATCTTGCCATCCATTGTGGTGTCAATGGACTTTTGAAGATGTGCCGAAGAGTGGCTCACCCATAGTGGAGTATGCGGGAGCAATCATCTAGTCTCCATCGACCCAACGCAATCAAGAAAGGTGGTCCATCTTGAGGAGGACAAGATCATCATCATCTAGCTCAAGTGGATCATGTGCAAGGCAAAGGTTTTCCCTTGATATATTTTCTATTTTACCGGTCTCATGGTGGTAGTTGGGAGACCGGGTTATAGGATCGATAGCCGTACTATCAAGGGGGGCTCTCAAGTGAGTAGCTTGATCGTATCGTTCATCGAGAGCTTAAACCATTGCATCCTTGCATCATGTTTCTTGGTTCTTGTTTGGTTCTCTTTGTGAGTCTTAGAGCTTATGGTCATCTTGATGACTAGCTTGAGTTCATCGAAAACGGAGTTTGCATGCGTCTTCTATGATGTTTTCGGTGTTGGAGGTTTTACCGGTCTTATCTGAGGAAGGGTTCTCACCATTTTCTTTTGGGCCTTTTTTAATTTGCTTCTTATTGTTATTTCTATCAAGATTGTGTTAGCCCTTGTCTCTAGCTTTCCAACAAACTTGGTTTCGTCGAATTCGGAGTCCGTTTGCAGAAGTTGTGTCAGTTTTGGTGTTATGAAAAGGCTGCAACGGTACTACCGCGGACAGGAGCGGATGTAATATTTTACTACCGCTCTTGGGAGTGGTACTACCGCTCTTGGGAGCGGTACTACCGCTTGGAGCAGTACTACCGCGGCTACTTCCGTGGCTACTTCCGCTCGGGACCAAAAACTCGTCACAAGTCCAGCGGTGGTAGGCACGGATGTAATTTTTTAGTACCGCTCGCAAGCAGTAGTACCGCTAACCTTAGCAGTAGTACCGCTACCCCTAGCGGTAGTACCGTGAGGTCAAGCGGTACTACCGCTCCGACGGTTCTTCTGGCTTTTTTGCCTCCTCGCTGTTGTGTTTCAAAGGGCTACTACCGCCCTAGCGGTAGTACCGCTCCTTGGAGCGGTAGTACCGCTCGGTGCGGGCTGTGAGCATAACGGTTGGATTTTCCCCACCTATAAAAGGGGGTCTTCTTCCCCATTGAACCTTATCCTTTGAGCTCATGTCCTTCCCCCATTGTTGACCTTCTTCGAGCTTGCTAACTCTCAATCCCTCCATGGATTCTTGCTAGTTTTTGAGGGAAAAGAGATAGGAGATCTAGATCCATGTTTCCACCAATCACTTTCTCCTCTAAGTGAGGGGAACCCCTTGGATCTAGATCTTGGAGTTCTTGGTGTTCTCCTTCTTGTTCTTCCTCTCATTTTCCTCCCTAGCATTAGTTGATTCGGTGGGATTTGAGAGAGAAGGACTTGGGCACTCCGTGTGCCCTTGCCATTGCATTTGGTGCATCGGTTTGGGTTCTCCATGGTGATACATGGAAGTTACAAGTTGAGAAGCTTATTACTCTTGGGTGCTTGGTACCCTTGATCTTGTTCCTCTTGGGTGCTTGGGCGCCCTAGACGGTTGAGGTCACCTCGGAGCCATATTCCATTATGGTGAAGCTTCGTGGTGTCGTTGGGGAGTTAACCTCAACCTTTGTGGTGTTCAGAGCTCAATCATTGTGGTGTAAAGCTCCGGGCAAGCGTCGGGGTCTCCAATTAGGTTGTGGAGATCACCCCGAGCAATTTGATGGGTTCCGGTGACCGCCCCCAGGGTTTCCAAAGTGTACGGGTTCGGTGACCGCCCCCAAGGGTTGCCATTTGTACGGGTTCGGTGACCGCCCTCAAGGGTCCCTTCGTGGAATCACGACATCTTGCATTGTGCAAGGGCGTGAGGAGATTACGGTGGCCCTAGTGGCTTCTTGGGGAGCATTGTGCCTCCACACCGCTCCAAACGGAGATTAGCATCCGCAAGGGTGTGAACTTCGGGATACATCGTCGTCTCCGCGTGCCTCGGTTTTCTCTTACCCGAGCTCTTTACTTATGCACTTTACTTTGTGATAGCCATATTGTTTCTTGTCATATATCTTGCTATCACCTAGTAGTTTATCTTGCTTAGCATAAGTTGTTGGTGCACATAGGTGAGCCTAGTTGTTGTAGGTTTTGTGCTTGACAAATTAACCGCTAGGTTTATTCCGCATTTGTTCAAACCTAAACCATAATTATTTTAAAGCGCCTATTCACCCCCCTCTAGGCGACATCCACGATCTTTCACACCTGGAGCAGAGTATATGGCTAGTCGATGGTGCGACCAGATACCCTTAACCATTGGTAGCCATGTTTTTTCGCCCGACCTAATTATCTTGGAGTCACAAGGATTGGATGTGATATTAGGAATGGACTGGATGCCAAAGTATGGAGGAAACATTGACTATGTTAGTAAGTCAATTTGTCTCATTACCCCGGAGGGAAAAATGATCAAGTATATATCTAGGCATGCGCCACGAAGTAGCCAAGTAAATACCCTCATGGGAGTTGTTCAGGAGCAAGTGCCTATAGTAAAGGATTACCCGGATGTTTTCCCAGAAGAGTTACCAGGCATGCCACCGGATTGAGATATTGAGTTTTTGATAGAACTATTGCCAGGCACAGTGCCAATATCCAAGAGACCCTATAGGATGCCCGCGAATGATCTGGAAGAGATTAAGAAACAATCAAGGAGTTATCGGAGAATGGATACATTCGACGGAGTTCATCGCCATGGGGAGCCCCAGTGCTCTTGGTTGAGAAAAAGGATAAATCCCTAAGAATGGTTGTTGATTATCGGGCATTGAATGAAGTGATGATCAAGAACAAGTACCCATTGCTGATGATCAATGATCTGTTTGACCAACTGCAAGGAGCTAAGGTGTTTTCGAAGATCGATCTGCGATCAAGATATCATCAGTTGAAGATACGAGAGAAGGATATACCAAAGACAGACTTCACCACATGGTACAGGCTATATGAATATACGGTCATGTCATTTGGACTGACTAATGCCCCTGCCTATTTCATGAGCATGATGAACAAGGTGTTCATGGAATATTTGGATAAGTTTGTTGTGGTGTTCATTGATGATATAATGGTATATTCGAAGAATGAAGAGGAACATAAGGAGCATTTGCATTTAGTTCTCGAGAAACTCAGGGAACATCAGTTGTATGCCAAGTTCAGCAAATGCGAGTTTTGGTTGAAGGAAGTCAGATTCCTTGGACATGTTATATCAGGAGAAGGTATAGCAGTAGACCCCACCAAGATTTAGTCAGTCACTGAATGGTTGGCACCCACTTCAGTTAGCGAGATCCGCAGTTTTCTTGGACTCGCAGGATACTACCATAGATTCATTGAGAATTTTTCCAAATTGCGAAGCCCATGACAGAATTATTGAAGAAGGATACCAAGTTTAAATGGACGGAAGATTGCGAGGCAAGTTTCCAGGAGCTGAAGAAACGTTTGACTACAGCCCCAGTGCTGACACTGCCAGATATACGTAAGGATTTCCAAGTGTATTGCGACGCCTCTCGCCTAGGACTCGGAAGTGTGCTTATGCAGGACAGAAGAGTTGTTTCGTATGCCTCGTGACAACTAAAACCACACGAGTTAAATTATGCCATGCATGATTTGGAGCTAGCAGCCGTAGTGCATGCATTGAAGACTTGGAGACATTACCTTATTGGAAACCATTGCGATGTGTACACGGATCATAAGAGTTTGAAGTACATTTTCACCTAGAAGGAACTGAACCTTAGGCAGAGGAGATGGTTGGAGCTTATAAAGGATTATGACATGAAGCTTCACTATCATCCAGGAAAGGCCAATGTCGCAGCCGACGCTTTGAGCCGGAAGAGTTATGCTAATACCCTAGTGAGCACGGGATTGCCGAAGGAGTTAGCAGAGGATCTCCGGGAACTTCGATTGGAGATTGTTCCTAGAGGTTTTGTTGCAACAATGGAGGTGCAGTCTACATTGTTGGGAAAGATTCGAGAAGCTCAGAAGGGTAACAAAGAGATTGCCGAGATAAAGGAGAAAATGAGCGAAGGAAAGGCCAAAAGGCCAAAGGTTTTCGTGAGGATGAGCACGACACCCTATGGTTTGAGGACCGTGTTTACGTGCCCAATAACACAAAGATCAGGAAGTTAATACTTCAGGAGGCTCATGACTCACCATACTCGATACACCCCGGAAACACCAAGATGTATTTGGATTTGAAGGAACGTTTCTGGTGGACAGGGATGAAGAAGGATATCACCGAGTATGTGGCCGTATGTGATGTATGTCAGAAAGTGAAGGCAGAGCATCAAAAGCCAGCATGATTGTTACAGCCTATGCCAATACCCGAATGGAAGTGGGATAAACTTGGCATGGATTCTATCACCGGATTACCCAGGACCAAATCAGGATATGATTCTATATGGGTAGTAGTTGACCGTTTGACCAAAGTGGCACACTTTATCCCAGTGAAAACAACTTATACTAGTGCAAAGTTGGCCAAGATATATATGACCATGATCGTATGTCTGCATGGAGTTCCGAGGACCATCGTATCGGATAGAGGGACACAGTTTACCTCAAAGTTTTGGCATCAGCTGCACCAGACTTTGGGAACAAGATTGGAGTTCAGTACAACATTCCACCCACAGACGGATGGACAGACCGAGAGAGTCAATCAGATTCTGGAGGACATGTTGAGAGCCTATGCGCTCGATTATGGATCTAGTTGGGATGACAATCTGCCTTACGCAGAGTTCTCATACAACAATAGTTACGAAACCAGTTTGAAGATGGCACTGTTCGAAGCCCTGTATGGACGAAGGTGTAGAACACCGTTGATGTGGGATGAAGTCGGAGACCGACAGTTGTTTGGACCAGACTTGATAAAAGAGTCTGAGGAGAAGGTTAAACTAATCCGGGATAGACTGAAGATAGCTCAGTCCAGATAGAAGAGTTATACAGATTCGAAACGCAAGGAGGTAACCTATGAAATTGGAGATCGAGCATATCTACGAGTATCGCCTTTGCGAGGAGTGAAACGTTTTGGAGTTAAGGGAAAGTTAGCCCCGAGATTTTTATGACCATATTGTGTTTTGGAACGGATGGGAGAAGTTGCCTACAAGTTGGAGTTACCTGAAGGACTGTCAGGAGTTCACGATGTGTTTCACGTTTCCCAGTTGAAGAAGTGCCATGCTGAGATGGCCGACATACCGCTAAGAGATACCGTACCCTTGGAGGCGATTCAGTTGGACAATGACTTGACTTATGAGGAGAAGCCAGTCAAGATTTTGGAGTTTTCTAGTCGAGTCACCCGCAGCAAGGTCATCAAGTTTTCCAAAGTTCATTGGAGCCACCATACCAAGGACGAAGCCACATGGAAATGAGAGGATGATCTTCGCAAGGACCACCCACACCTATTTTCTAGCCAACCTGAATCTCGAGGGCGAGATTCATCTTAAGGGGGGTAGGTTTGTAACATCCCAAATTTTCAATTTGGAATGTTATACATAGATTATTCTTGCATATCATATTTTACTGCATTTCGTCTCGCGATCCTTGAAATCCTAAGCAACTCAAGGACCCTCGGAGAGAGTTGGGGATTTCCCATATTTCATATTTGTTTTTTATCAAATATTGAAACGAGGATTTTGGTTTTAATTATTTTTCTCTTCGAAAATATTTCATATAATATATGAGAGGAGATAATATGACTTCTCCAAAATAATTAAAATATTGGAGGAAAAATATTAAAATCAATTTTTGCTCTTATTTGGATTTTATTTGCAATTTTGGTTGCATTCGAAAAATTGCACGTTTTCAAAATTGCATTTTAGAGCCAAGAAAATGTTCATCTCGTTCTAAATATTTTATTTAGACAGAGAAAATTTGTTTGACATTTTTAGATTTTTATTTTATTTTCTAGGATTTTTCTGAGTTTCGGCGGAATAATTAAAAAAAATGCGCCAAGGCCTAGCTAGGCCAAAGCCCAGCGCCGGCCCACCTCCCCGCGCCCCCGTCCCCTAGCAGGAGACCGCGCCGCCGCCGCTGCCGAACAGGAGTCCGACTCGGACTCCGTTGTCGTGCCGTGCCCCTTCCCCAAGGCACCACCGCCCCCACTTTAAAGTCGCGCCCCCGCCGCCCTGGGAAC
>NC_041384.1:457358122-457426382 GCF_002162155.2 Triticum dicoccoides | reverse complement strand
GCGCCGCCTCGCCGCCTTTGCCGCTGCCGCGCCGCCCCTCTCCGTGAGCCGCCGCCGCCGCCCCCTCGTAGCGCCGCCCCTTGCCGGAGCCGCCGCCGTGCCGGACCTCGCCGGAGGTTAGCGCCATTCGGTTTTTTTTCTGAAAACCGTTTCGGTTTTCGTTAAGAAACCCTAGTCGTTTTTTTCGGTTCGCCTGTTTTTTTTCCGGTTTTTCCTTTTCGCGGACGTTCGTCCGGACGTTTGTTTTAACGAACAGTTTTTGTCCGTTAGTTACAGAAAACAAACACTCGTTCGTTAGCCTGTTCGTCAGTTTTCTTTTATCGGATTATTTCGCAATTATTTCTGATTGCGATTTCTGATCCGATTTTCGTTCTAGTTTTTCTTTTCGCTCGTTAGTCGGAATCAAGCGATTCAAACGCCTAGATCTTCATCTCGAGACCCTCTTTTCACCTAACCAACTTGCACAAGCTTTTGCTACTGTAAAATTTGACCTAGGTCCAGATTAGTAAATGGATCTTGTTTCTTTCGCCGTTTGAGTTTCGTTGCTCCGTTCGATTTGATTCTTTTTGCAAACCGGAGTTCTTAAGTTGAACTTTCTGGTTAGATCTTCTTATTTGAGATTTACCCATGCTTCTTAGCTTGATTGCTTATGTATGCTATTGTTTGTTTGCGATAGAATTCCCGGAGTGCGAAGCGTGTTATTTGGAGTCTCTAGGTTACGCGGATCGTCAGCAAGGCAAATAACACTTTGATCATACCCCTTTATCACCCAGTTTTTATGCATTAGTTCCAACCCTCAAACATTGCATGGTTAGGATGTCATTAGCATGTGGGTTGGGAAGTAGTTGATGAGGTAGAACCTATTACCCTGTTACATTCAAACCCTTGGGAGTTACTTCTGCGTGTTGCTTATATTGCTATGCTATGCTCATAGACGTGGTTTGGGTGAGTGAAATCCATGACAGATTGAGGCACCTTAAGGTTGATAATTAATGGTTCAACTTAAGGTGGCAACTTAAATACACATCTGGGTGGATTGAGGCACCTGGAGTACCCAGTGTTGCCTGTATTTTTGGAAATCCTGGAGTACCCGTGTGATCTTCCTATGGACCGCCACCCAGGCTCAAAGGGAACTGAGATTATTAATGCTAGAAACTTACGTGTGTGATGTCTACTACACAACCTTCTTCTTGTAGACGTTGTTGGGCCTCCAAGTACAGAGGTTTGTAGGACAGTAGCAAATTTCCCTCAAGTGGATGACCTAAGGTTTATGAATCCGTAGGAGGCGTAGGATGAAGATGGTCTCTCTCAAGCAACCCTGCAACCAAATAACAAAGAGTCTCTTGTGTCCCCAACACACCCAATACAATGGTAAATTGTATAGGTGAACTAGTTCGGCAAAGAGATGGTGAAACAAGTGGTATATGGATGGTAGATAAAGGTATTTGTAATCTGAAAAATATAAAAACAGCAAGGTAATGAATGGTAAAAGTGAGCGTAAACGGTATTGCAATGCGTGGAAATAAGGCCTAAGGTTCATACTTTCGCTAGTGTAAGTTCAATACTAACATAATTGGATCACATAACTATCCCTCAACATGCAACAAAGAGTCACTCCAAAGTCACTAATAGCAGAGAACGGACGAAGAGATTATGGTAGGGTATGAAACCACCTCAAAGTTATTCTTTCCAATCAATCCGTTGGGCTATTCCTATAAGTGTCACAAACAGCCCTAGAGTTCGTACTAGAATAACACCTTAAGACACAAATCAATCAAAACCCTAATGTCACCTAGATACACCAATGTCACCTCAAGTATCCATGGGTATGATTATACGATATGCATCACACAATCTCAGATTCATCTATTCAACCAACACAAAGGACCTCAAAGAGTGCCCAAAGTTTCTACCGGAGAATCACGATGAAAATGTGTGACAACCCCTATGCATAGGTTCCCAATGTCATGAAACCCGCAAGTTGATCACCAAAACATACATCAAGTGGATCAATAGAATAACGCATTGTCACCACGGTTATCCCACGCAAGACATACATCAAGTGTTCTCAAATCTTTAAAGACTCAATCCGATAAGATTACTTCAAAGGGGAAACTCAATTCATTACAAGAGAGAAGAGGGGGAGGAGAAACATAGGATCCAACTATAATAGCAAAGCTCGCGATACATCAAGATCGTATCATCTCAAGAACACGAGAGAGAGAGAGAGAGAGAGAGAGATCAAACACATAGCTACTGGTACATACCCTAAGCCCCGAGGGAGAACTACTCCCTCCTCATCATGGAGAGCGTCGGGATGATGAAGATGGCCACCGGTGAGGGACCCCCCTCTCCGGCAGGGTGCAGGAACAGGGTCCCGATTGACTTTTGGTGGCTACAGAGGCTTGCGGCGGCGGAACTCCCGATCTAATCTTTGTTCTGGAAGTTTTACGATACGTAGGTATATATGGGTGCAAGGGGTATGTCGGTGGAGCTTCGGGGGCCCCACGAGGCAGGGGGCGCGTCCTAGGGGGGTGGGCGCGCCCCCACCCTCGTGGGCAGCTCCCGTATCTTCTGACGTGGGGTCCAAGTCCATCAGGTGTGTTTCCTTCCAAAAATAACTTCTCCAGTTGATTTCGTTCCGTTTCGACTCCGTCTGATATTCCTTTTCTCCAAAACACTGAAATAGGCATAAAACAGCAAATCTGGGTTGGGCCTCCGGTTAATAGGTTAGTCCCAAAAATAATATAAAAGTGGATAATAAAGCCCAATATTGCCCAAAACAGTAGATAATATATCATGGAGCAATCAAAAATTATAGATATGTTGGAGACGTATCAGTGTGCAGCCACAAGCTATTATGGGCTCTAGCATAGTTGAGTAAGTCACGTGAAGCTCTTGAAGAGGTGGATCAGCAGGTAGTGGGATTGTAGGTTTGGTATGGTCTGCCCGGAGTAAAGAGTTAATGTTTCTGAAAGACTGTGTCTCGGTCATTTGTTTCTCAAATCTCTGTAGTGCGAGAAAACCAACGGAGGCGATCGAGTCTTGTGGGGAAAAATGCGCAAACCTCTGCGGAGTGTATAAACTAATCATGGTTAGCCGTGTCCTCGGTTGTGGACAATCTTGAGTATCTTGTACTTGGAGTATCTTAAGTATCTCATTACTCTAAATTAATATTGGGATTGAGTTGGAGGAACCTTCTCAATGATGTTTCAACTACCATGATAGTAAATTTAAAATCTATTCCTTCGTTGTAGGAAAAAATTGGCTTTTCACAAAACTATAACCATAGAGCTTTCCACCAGCCAAATATTATGTTCTTGCTCTACTGTGTTATTTTGCCAGCATATTCCATGTGCTGACCCGTTTTCGGGCTGCAACGTATTATGTTGCAGACTTTTCAGACGAGGAGTAAGGTTCGTTAGGTCATTGGCGTGCAGCTCAGCTATGCCGTTGGAGTTGATGAACTCCCTTTATCTTCCAAGCCTTTCGCTGTTATCGTATTAGATGGCCTTAAGCCATATTTATTGTAATAAGTTCTCTTTTTGAGACATTTGATGTAATAAGTGTGTGATTGCTACTCTGTTATAAATCCTCGAGTACTGTGTGTGTCAGCATTACCGATCCAGGGATGACACTGAAGCACAGAGACTTGACCGTTTGAGGTCGGGTCGCTACAAATATTTTGCATCTTTTAGTTCAATAAAAAGGTCAAGTATAGCCTTTATGATGCTTATTTTGCAAGTTCATATGTTGCTGTTTTAAAAACAGAAAGTTTGCCGTTATGTTTTGAATATTTGTGAATAGTCAGAACATGATAAAATCTTGAAATTTTTACACAATGAGTAAAAACAAATTATCTACAGTGTGGTAATTTTTCAGAATTTTTGGAGTTAAAGAAGTATGATTCCTCTTGCATTCTTTACACACTATCCTGTTTAGACAGATTGCTGTTATGATTGCATTGTTTGCATATGTTTGCTTGTTTAATGATTCTATTTGAGGATAAGAGTGTTAAATATGCAGAGGCAATTAGTACGCAATTTTAAATAATAATTTTAGTGATTTGCTACAGTAGAGAATGATAAGGTTTAGCATGGACTTATTCTAACTTATCTCACGAGTTCTTGTTAAGTTTTGTGTGGATGAAGTTTTTAAGATTTAGGAAAACCGCGATATGAAAGGAATTAAGGATACACAAAAGCTCAAGCTTGGAGATGCCCAAGGCATCCCTAATTAATATTTCAAGAAGTCTCAAGAATCTAAGCTTGGGGATTCCCCGGTAGGCATCCCATCTTTCTTCTTCAACAACTATCGGTCAATTTTGGTTGAGCCTAAGTTTTTGCTTCTTTACATGATATGTGCTATCCTTGCAATTTCATTTTATTTTCTTTTTCTTGCTGTTTGAATAAAGTACTTAATATCTGAATTTTATTTATGAGAAGGAGTCTTCACATAGTTACATAATTATTCAACTACTCATTGTGCTTCGCTTATATCTTTTGGAGTAGTTTGTCATTTTCTCTAGTGCTTCACTTATATCTTTTTAGAGCATGGCGGTAGTTTTATTTTGAAGAAATTGTTGAAATCTCATGCTTCACTTATATCATTTTGAGAGTCTCTAAAAAGCATGGTAGTATGCTTTGGTTATGAATTTAGTCCTAATATGATGGGCATCCAAGAGGGATATAATAAAAACTTTCATATAAAGTGCATTGAATACTATGAGAAGTCTGATTCCTTATGATTGTTTTGAGATATGAATATGGTGATATTACAGTCATGCTAGTGAGTAGTTGTGAATTTGAGAAATACTTGTGTTAAGGTTTGTGAGTCCCATAGCATGCACGTATGGTGAACCGTTATGTAACGAAGTTGGAGCATGAGATATTTTTTGATTGTCTTCCTTATGAGTGGCGGTCGAGGACGAGCGATGGTCTTTTACTACCAATCTATCCCCATAGGAGCATGCGCATAGTACTTTGTTTTGATAGCTAATAGACTTTTGCAATAAGTATGTGAGTTCTTTATGACTAATGTTGAGTCCATGGATTATACGCACTCTCATCCTTCCACCATTGCTAGCCTCTCTAATACCGCGCAACTTTTGCCGGTACCATAAACACATATACCTTCCTGAAAATAGCCACCATGCCTACCTATTATGGCATTTCCATACCCATTCTGAGATATATTGCCATGCAACTTTCCACCGTTTAGTTTATTATGACACACTTCACCATTGTCATATTGCTTTGCATGATCACGTAGCTGACATTGTATTTGTGGCGAAGCCACCGATCATAATTCTTTCATACATGTCACTCTTGATTCATTGCACATCCGGTACACCGCCGGAGGCATTCATATAGAGTCATATTTTGTTCTAAGTATCGAGTTGTAAGTAAATAAAAGTGTGATGATCTTCATTATTAGAGCATTGTCCCATGTGAGGAAAAAAGTCCCCAAAAACAAAAACAAATGAGAGAAAAAGAGAGAAGGGGCAATGCTACTATCCTTTTACCACACTTGTGCTTCAAAGTAGCACGATGATCTTCATGATAGAGAGTCTCCTATGTTGTCACTTTCATATACTAGTGGGAATTTTTCATTATAGAACTTGGCTTGTATATTCCAAAGTTGGTCTTCCTCAAATGCCCTAGGTCTTCATGAGCAAGCAAGTTGGATGCACACCCACTTAGTTTTCTTTTTGAGCTTTCATACACTTATAGCTCTAGTGCATCTGTTGCATGGGAATCCCTACTCACTCACATTGATATCTATTGATGGGCATCTCCATAGCCCGTTGATACGCCTAGTTGATGTGAGACTATCTCCTTCTTTTTGTCTTCTCCACAACCACCGTTCTATTCCACCTATAGTGTTATGTCCATGGCTCACGCTCATGTATTGCGTGAAAGTTGAAAAAGTTTGAGAACATCAAAAGTATGAAACAATTGTTTGGCTTGTCATCAGGGTTGTGCATGATTTGAATATTTTGTGTGATGAAGATGGAGCATAGATAGACTATATGATTTTGTAGGGATGAACTTTCTTTGGCCATGTTATTTTGAGAAGACATGATTACTTTGTTAGTATGCTTGAAGTATTATTATTTTTATGTCAATATTAAACTTTTGTCTTGAATCTTTCGGATCTGAACATTCATGTCACAATAAAGAAAATTACATTGATAATTATGTTAGGTAGCATTCCACATCAAAAATTATGTTTTTATCATTTACCTACTCGAGGACGAGCAGGAATTAAGCTTGGGGATGCTTGATATGTCTCCAACGTATCTATAATTTTTTATTGTTCCATGCTATTATATTATCCATCTTGGATGTTTTATATGCATTTATATGCTATTTTATATGATTTTTGGGACTAACCTATTAACCTAGAGCCCAGTGCCAGTTTCTGTTTTTCCTTGTTTTTTAGTTTTACAGAAAAGGAATACCAAACGGAGTCCAATTGACGTGCCAATTTTTGATGTTTTTTATGGACCAAAATAAGCCCCCGGAGTAAAATAGTTGGGCTAGAAGAGTCTTGAGCCATCCACGAGGGTGGAGGGCGCGCCCCCTGCCTCGTGGATGACTCGGAGACCCCCCTAATGTGAGACAGGTGCCAAAAAATTCCTATAAATACAGAAACCCCCGAAAAGAAACCTGGATCGGGTGTTCCGCCGCCGCAAGCCTCTGTAGCCACAAAAAACCAATTGGGACCCTATTCCGACACCCTGCCAGAGGGGGGAATCGTCACCGGTGGCCATCTTCATCATCCCGGCGCTCTCCATGATGAGGAGGGAGTAGTTCACCCTCGGGGCTGAGGGTATGTACCAATAGCTATGTGTTTGATCTCTCTCTCTCTCTCTCTCTCGTGTTCTTGATATGGCACGATCTTGATGTATCGCGAGCTTTGCTATTATAGTTGGATCTTGTGATGCTTCACCCCCTCTATGTTCTTGTAATGGATTGAGTTTTCCCTTTGAAGTTATGTTATCGGATCAAGTCTTTAAGGATTTGAGAACACTTGATGTATGTCTTGCTGTCGGAGAAAACTGATCCGCGAACACCTATGGGGCCGGCGGACCGGGCCCCTTTCGGTTCAGCGAGGGGCGGAGGTCGCACGAAGAGCAGATCGAGGCGAGGCACACGAGCAGTTTACCCAGCTTCGGAGCTCTCCGGAGAGATAACACTCCTACTGCTGCTTGTTTGGTTGTATTATCTGGTGTTCTTTCTCTCGAGCGAGAGAGTGTGATGTTTTCTGGGCTACGAATGAATCGAAGCAAAACTCTGAACCTTCTCTACATTGCGCATGGGCCTCCTTTTATACGCTAAAGGGGTCACCGACAGGTGGCAACGTAGAGGAGGGTAAAAACATAAAAAGTGAGGTAGTTGATACAATTGCTTGTACAGTGCACCCTACCTAACCCTGACGGCAGGGGACAAGGGCATTAAATGCCCGTCTGAGTCGCCCGAACAGTGCAGAAAAGGACCGTTAGGGGCGCCACCGTTCACCACGATGGCGATCTTGTCAGCTTTGCATGCCACTGCGCACCGCTGGCTGCACAGCCTCCCGCCACGCGCGCCCGGAGAGGCCCCCAGAGCGACACGTTGGTGGATGCACTGGAGTGTGGGCGCAGAGTGGCCGCCTGCCGCGGCAAGCGCCTTGCCGCTGTTGTTATCTCGCCGGGTCCAGAAGCTCATCGCTCACCGGGCCTCGGTGTACCTTGTTTAGTCTTCCCGGAAAGCTCCTCTTGCTGGGGCCTTGTTGCCTTGCCGGAGCGCGTGGCGCGTCGTGGCAAGTTCCTTGGAGTGCCTTGGTTGGCCTTCCCGGCAAGCTCCTCTTGCCGGGGTCTTGTCTCCTTAGCTTAAATACTTTGTTCTTGGATGGCTCCAAGGGAACCTTGGGGGATCTTGGCGTTCGCCCGGCAAGCCTTTGCCGCGGGGTGCTGCAACTGCCCGAGCACAAGTTCGGGGTACTAGGGTACCCCTATTCTAGTACACCGACAGGAGCCCCCGGGCCTGGGCCAGACACGGTGCCGAGCGCTGTTGGGCCAGGCCCAAGACAGGGCACGGGCACACGCGGGCTGGGCCATGCCAAATCTTGTTCCGTATCCACCGCGCTCTTCCGTAACGGCACACGTTGAATGCGGCATCGTGGGAGAGATCGTGGGTGGTTGTTTATTTGGAAGGCCGAAACGTCCGCCCCGTCCCTCTTTATAAGCAGAGGAAACAGAGGCAGTTCGTTCCCCCTCGCTGGTTGCTGCTACTCCTTCTTCACAAACTCCGCCACTCCCCCCTTCTTCTCGAAGCCGAGAGAGCAGCGCTCCGCCGCCCCCCCCCATTGCCACCAGCATCACCACGCCGTCGACCTTCCCCACCACCTCCGCCATGGCCCCGAAAGCCGACAAGGGAAAGGGTGTGAAGTCGGCCGAGGCGCAGCGGCTCGCGGCGCTGCGGAAGGAGCGGGCGATCTTCACCCCCCAGCTCGGCGTGCAGGAGCTGAGGGAGTACTTCTACCTCTTTTGGGCGACGGAGACGCGTGCGCATCCCCGCACGAGGGTACTCCCGGCCGCTGCCTCGGAGTTGGCTCCAAATGGGTACCCGTTCTTCCCGCTATTCTTCTATTGCGGGCTCTGCCCGCCCTTCTCGGAGTTCTTCTGTGATATTATGAACACATATGGCTTCTGCCTCCTTGACTTCACCCCCAACGCTGTCCTGACCATGGCAGTTTTCGCGCACTTGTGCGAAAACTTTGTCGGAGTCCACCCTAGTGTAGCCCTTTTCCGCCACTACTTCATACCTCGGGTAGAGAGAGGAGAGCCGCTTGCCGGAGGGATTGCTTGGATCTCGAGAGTCGGCAAGAAGGAGGCGTACTTGGAGGGTGAGCTCCGCAGCAAGTGGGAGGAGTGGAGAGCGGAGTGGTGCTGGATCGTCGAGGAGAATCCGCAGCCCTTCACCGCCGTGCGCCAAACTCCAATAGTGCGCGGCAATGACTGGAGCAATGTGGCCCCGGAAGACGAGAGGCTGAAGATCGCCATCACTAGGATTCTTCGCCTCAGGCTTGCTGGGCTCACCGTACATGCTGTCGGGGCAGATTTCCTCCGCCGCCATATTGCCCCCCTGCAGGAGAGGGGGAGGCCCGCCTGGGAATTCAAGAATTCGGCGGACATCATGAGGCTGCGGCCGGGCCTCAACTACAACTTCACCATCTTGGAGTTGGACGCAATGCTCCTGGAATTATTCAAACGCGACCCCTAGCACCCATTCACACTACCGAGGGGTGTAGTTCCTTTGTGCAATAACTCTTCGCTTGACCGGATCCGCGCCATGATGCCGTTGTGCGATTCACACGGCATCGTCCCAACTTGGCAAGAGCCTGCGGATGACATTGTGCGAGCGTTCTTCGACACCTTGGAGGAAGTGCCGGTCCACGCTGACGAGCAGAAGAGCCTCACCCGTGACACCACCGACGAGGAGCTGCAGCTCATTGCTACTAGGGCGGAAGAGGCTGCGGCCGCAGTTGCTGCGGGTGTGTTTGGGTTTACTGTGAAGGAGGCGGAGGCTGCAGAGGCGGCAAACCTTGCCGAACGCGCAGAGTTCATGGGCGAGGAGGAGCCTGCCGGTTCCGAAGCCGAGCCGAGCGAGGCCGGCGAGGAGGAGGCTGAGCCTTCAGAGAACTTGCCGCAGGCGGAGCCCTCGGCCCCGCCAAGGAGGCGCCTTCGCAGGGCCGGGGACGCAGCGGGGCGGCAGCCGGCTCCACAGCCACCGAGCCGCGCGACGCGCTCTACCGCGGCAAGCAATGTTGCCGCGGGAGCGCCTCACGCAACAGCGGCAACTGGAGCGGGATCTTCCCGGGCCACTGCCACTGCCCCTCCCAAGCGGGCAAGGGATCCTACTCCTCCACCTCGCCGCACCGGAGGAGGGCCGGACTTCGATCTTTCCGTGCTCAGCTCCGACGAGGAGGAAGAAGAGTGAGTTTCTTTGGTCTTCTTATAATCCTTCAATCTTGCTGTTTATATCTTGTATCTGACTTGCTCCAATATGGACTCCTTTCTTTTCAGAACACTGGCCGAGAGAGCGGCGAAGAGGGCCAAGGCCGCGGTGATCGTCATCGAGGATGACCCCATCGTGTCAGCAGGAGGTGGGCCCGAGACCACCTTGACGGACCCGACAATCACCCCTCAGAGCAGCCCCCAGCGCAGCCCCCAGCGTAAGTTCATAGTTTAGCCTTCTGCTGCCGGGCGCGCTTGAGTGCTTTTTCCTTTGTTGATATCTTGCTTGTTGACTTGTGCAGGAGCAGAGCAGCCTCATCAGGAGCGTCCCGGAGGCCGGTCCCGAAGTGCCACCTGCTTCGACTGCGCCGCCAAGGGAGGAGTCCCCGGCAAGGGAGCGCTCTCCGGCAAGGGGGGACTCTCCGGCAAGGGACGACACTGCTAATCCTGCGGCGACCGAGGCCGCAACTGAAGATCTTGGCGCAGGTAATCCACTTGCCCAGAAACTTTCCCTTGGGTTCTGCTTCTTCCGTTTTCCTTTCTTGGATTTTTGATTGATTTTCCTCCCTTTTTCGTTCTTCAGACCCATCTTCGGCTGAGCCAATGGAGACAGAGGGCGCCGGCGAGGAAGGTGCCGGTGCTGATGAGACCGCCGGCGAGGAGGCCGCCGGGGGTGCTGCTGCAGAAGCCGGCGAGGGGTCATGCGATTGCACTGACGACCCTGAGGCCGCAGGAGCGCCGGGCGCTGCGCCGACCGCCGAACCCTCTGCCGCTTCTGCGGAGCCGGGCTCCAAGGAGCCCCAGCCCGGCGCCTACTTGAAGGCCGGTGACAATATCTTCATCAAGCTACCCTGGGCGTCGAGCTCCAGGGCGCCGGTCGAGGGGGAGACTTTTGACGGGGAGGTGCTCGCCTCTGCTGGACTGTCATTGGTTGACGCGCCCGGCAGCAGCAGCGGCGAGCCTGAGGAGGAGCAGCTGCTGCGGAAGCTGCTTTCACTCTACCGCACCTGGCAAGCTAAGCTGGCTTCCCGGGAAGCGCTTGTCACGAAGGCGGGAGTTGACATGGAAAAGCGCGCGGAGGAGCTCCGGGGCCAAAATCAAGAAGCTCTCCGGTCCCTGGCGCAGGAGCGGGAGCGAGTCGACGAGGAGCGCACGGCCTTTCTTCTCGAGAGGGCCGAGGCTGAGGAGGAACAAAGGCTGGCTGCCGAGAAGCAGTCCGCGCGGGAAGGTGAACTAGTGCAGCGGAAGGCCAACCTCGACAGCTACGAGGAAGAGCTCGCCGAGCATGAGCGAGCACTTGGCGGGGCGCTCAAGGAGGCAAAGGACGCCGCGGCAACTGCAGAGGCCGCCAAGAAAGAGCTAGAGGAGAAGGTGGCGCAGCTGGAGGCCGATATTGGGAAGAGCGGCGAGGAGCTTGCCGCGCTCAAGCGTGAGCGCGAGAAGGATGCTGCCGCCCAAGGTGAGCTGCAAGGCCTTCTCGCTGAGAGGGGAAAGGAGCTCAGCACCACCAAGGATTCCAAAGCAGACCTGGAGCTGAAGCTGGCCACGCTGACGCAGACGCTGGAGGCCGCCAAGGAGCGGGAGAAGACCTTGTCGGAGAAGGTCAAGGCCGACGCGGCGCTGCTAGAGAGCATTGCAGTTACCCAGAACTCGTTCAGGGACACTGTGGAGCACTGGACCGAGGGTCTGGTGAACATTGCCGCAGTCATCAACGAGGAGCTGGCGCAGCTGGGGATGGAGGACTTTGGGTATCCTTCCGACGAGAGTCTTCAACCCAGCGCCAAGCTCAGCCTATTCTTCAAGGGCGTGGTGACGGCACTCCAGCGGCTCCGGGAGAGGATCCCGAAGCAGCTGGCCGATGACTTGCGCAAAATCTGCGCCGGGGTTCTCCAGAAGGTGCTGATGAAGGTAGCCTTCCGCAATCCAGGCCTCAGCTTCACCAACGTCCTCAGGTCCTTGCCGCCTGACGCCGATCTGGATGCACTCAAGGCCCTTGTCGCACCCATTGTGGACAAGGTGAGCGAGATCAAGAGAGTTGAGGGCAGACCCGTAGATTAGGCCCTGCCAAGGAGGCGCCTTCGCAGGGCCGGGGACGCAGTGGGGCGGCAGCCGGCTCCACAGCCACCGAGCCGCGCGACGCGCTCTACCGCGGCAAGCAATGTTGCCGTGGGAGCGCCTCACGCAACAGCGGCAACTGGAGCGGGATCTTCCCGGGCCACTGCCACTGCCCCCGCCAAGCGGGCAAGGGATCCTACTCCTCCACCTCGCTGCACCGGAGGAGGGCCGGACTTCGATCTTTCCGCGCTCAGCTCCGACGAGGAGGAAGAAGAGTGAGTTTCTTTGGTGCTCTTATAATCCTTCAATCTTGTTGTTTATATCTTGTATCTGACTTGCTCCAATCTGGACTCCTTTCTTTTCAGAACACTGGCCCAGAGAGCGGCGAAGAGGGCCAAGGCCGCGGTGATCGTCATCGAGGATGACCCCATCGTGTCAGCAGGAGGTGGGCCCGAGACCACCTTGACGGACCCGGCAATCACCCCTCAGAGCAGCCCCCAGCGCAGCCCCCAGCGTAAGTTCATAGTTTAGCCTTCTGCTGCCGGGCGCGCTTGAGTGCTTTTTCCTTTGTTGATATCTTGCTTGTTGACTTGTGCAGGAGCAGAGCAGCCTCATCAGGAGCGCCCGGAGGCCGGTCCCGAAGTGCCACCTGCTTCGACTGCGCCGCCAAGGGAGGAGTCCCCGGCAAGGGAGCGCTCTCCGGCAAGGGGGGACTCTCCGGCAAGGGACGGCACTGCTGATCCTGCGGCGACCGAGGCCGCAACTGAAGATCTTGGCGCAGGTAATCCACTTGCCCAGAAACTTTCCCTTGGGTTCTGCTTCTTCCGTTTTTCCTTTCTTGGATTTTTGATTGATTTTCCTCCCTTCTTCGTTCTTCAGACCCATCTTCGACTGAGCCAATGGAGACAGAGGGCGCCGGCGAGGAAGGTGCCGGTGCTGATGAGACCGCCGGTGAGGAGGCCGCCGGGGGTGCTGCTGCGGAAGCCGGTGAGGGGTCGGGCGATCGCACTGACGACCCTGAGGCCGCAGGAGCGCCGGGCGCTGCGCCGACCGCCGAACCCTCTACCGCTTCTGCGGAGCCGGGCTCCGAGGAGCCCCAGCCCGGCGCCTACTTGAAGGCCGGTGACAATATCTTCATCAAGCTACCCTGGGCGTCGAGCTCCAGGGCGCCGGTCGAGGGGGAGACTTTTGACGGGGAGGTGCTCGCCTCTGCTGGACTGTCATTGGTTGACGCGCCCGGCAGCAGCAGCGGTGAGCCTGAGGAGGAGGAGCTGCTGCGGAAGCTGCTGTCACTCTACCGCACCCGGCAAGCCAAGCTGGCTTCCCGGGAAGCGCTTGTCGCGAAGGCGGGAGTTGACATGGAAAAGCGCGCGGAGGAGCTCCGGGGCCAAAATCAAGAAGCTCTCCGGTCCCTGGCGCAGGAGCGGGAGCGAGTCGACGAGGAGCACACGGCCTTTCTTCTCGAGAGGGCCGAGGCTGAGGAGGAACAAAGGCTGGCTGCCGAGAAGCAGTCTGCGCAGGAAGGTGAACTAGTGCAGCGGAAGGCCAACCTCGACAGCTATGAGGAAGAGCTCGCCGAGCGTGAGCGAGCACTTGGCGGGGCGCTCAAGGAGGCAAAGGACGCCGCGGCAACTGCAGAGGCCGCCAAGAAAGAGCTAGAGGAGAAGGTGGCGCAGCTGGAGGCCGATATTGGGAAGAGCAGCGAGGAGCTTGCCGTGCTCAAGCGTGAGCGCGAGAAGGATGCTGTCGCCCATGGTGAGCTGCAAGGCCTTCTCGCTGAGAGGGGCAAGGAGCTCAGCGCCGCCAAGGATTCCAAAGCAGACCTGGAGCTGAAGCTGGCCACGCTGACGCAGACGCTGGAGGCCGCCAAGGAGCGGGAGAAGACCTTGTCGGAGAAGGTCAAGGCCGACGCGGCACTGCTGGAGAGCATTGCAGTTACCCATAACCCGTTCAGAGACACTGTGGAGCACTGGACCGAGGGTCTGGTGAACATTGCCGCAGTCATCAACGAGGAGCTGGCGCAGCTGGGGATGGAGGACTTTGGGTATCCTTCCGACGAGAGTCTTCAACCCAGCGCCAAGCTCAGCCTATTCTTCAAGGGCGTGGCAACGGCACTCCAGCGGCTCCGGGAGAGGATCCCGAAGCAGCTGGCCAACGAGTCGCGCAAAATCTGCGCCGGGGTTCTCCAGAAGGTGCTGATGAAGGTAGCCTTCCGCAATCCAGGCCTCAGCTTCACCAACGTCCTCAGGTCCTTGCCGCCTGACGCCGATCTGGATGCACTCAAGGCCCTTGTCGCACCCATTGTGGACAAGGTGAGCGAGATCAAGAGAGTCGAGGGCGGACGCGTAGATTAGGCCGCCCATTTCTTCTTTTCCCTTGTCGCTGCTAATCATGTTATGAAAACAGTCTGTTAGAGCTGCGACAAGTTATCTTGTAATATAACTTTATTTCTGTTATCAATTGCAATGTTATTTCCTCTACTAGATTCCTTCCTTTGTATGTTTTTACCCTACACTTCTAGGGAACTTGTCAGCGCAGGCCCCCGAGCCGCGAGCGCTGAGTGCGGAACTTCAGCAGCCTGTTGGCGGCGCTGCTTCCGACAAGAAACCTTGTCACGACTAGATGCAGCATGCTTAAGCTATTGAGCGGACTCGAAACAAAGTAAGGGCGCAACTAGCCACGAGTTGGTTCCTCCGCGCACAGGTTTTCCATACAAAGCAGGGTCGTTCGAGGAAGATAACTCAAAAATTTAAAAAGTGATTGCTCAAACTTTGGCAACTTAGCTTTTCTGTCATTTGCTTCCCGGTAAGGCAGGTCTTCGCTTGAACGACGCCTGGCCCATACCACAATCTTCTCCTTCCCCCCCGGCAAACTTGTGTGCGAGAGAACCTTCTTTTCCTTTAAAAGAAAAAGAAAGAAGAGAAAATAATAATATGGAGCTCTTCGGCTCGTTACTGCTTACCGGATGTAGGTGCTGCACAAAGTGTCAGATAATCGCATGCAAGAAAGGAACTAACGCATGAAATGGACAAGCTGTGCAGAGCACATGGGGTTTTACTTATGCACGGGATCTGCGCCTGGCTTTGTACAAAGGATTACATGCAACAGCGGCAAGACTTGTACAAAAGGTGGTTGCCGGAACGGGTTCCGGCAACCGCGCCTTATGGGAAAAACTTATGAAGATGTTCTATGTTCCAGGAGTTGCTCACCGGAATGCCATCTTCGGTCTCAAGGCGGACAGCGCCAGGCCTTGTGACTCGTCTCACCCGATAAGGGCCTTCCCACTTTGGTGTCAACTTGTTGGAATTCTTGGCGGACTGAACGCGCCGAAGAACAAGGTTGCCTTCCTCGAAGCTTCTGGCTTTAACTTTGCGGCTATGAGAGCGGCGCAAAGCTTGCTGGTATCGAGTAGCTCGTACAGCAGCCTGAAGACGATCTTCCTCAAGGAGCAGCGCGTCGTCTTGCCGCAGCTGTTCTTGCTCAAGCTCATCATAAGCGAGCACTCGAGGTGATCCGTATACGAGTTCCGTGGGGAGAACTGCCTCTGCTCCATAGACTAGAGCGAAAGGTGTCTGGCCAGTGGCTCGATTTGGCGTCGTTCTGATCGACCAAAGAACTACCGACAGCTCCTCGATCCAGTTCAGCCTGTCGAAAGTTCTGGTCTTGAGCCCGCGTAGCACTTCAGCATTTGCCCTCTCTGCTTGACCGTTGCTTCTTGGATGAGCAACAGAAGCGAAGCAGACCTTGGCGCCAAGGTCTTGGCTGTACTGCATGAAGGTGCGGCTCGTGAATTGCGTGCCGTTGTCGGTGATGATCCTGTTAGGGATCCCGAAACGGCAAACAACCGACCTGAAGAACTTGACTGCTGACTGTGCTGTCACCTTCCTCACTGGTTGCACTTCCGGCCACTTTGTGAACTTGTCGATTGCGACGTACAAGTACTCAAAGCCCCCGACAGCTCGGGGGAAGGGGCCGAGGATATCGAGCCCCCAGACCGAAAATGGCTAGGATAAAGGGATCGTCTGGAGAGCTTGAGCTGGCTGGTGTATCTGTTTGGAGTGGAACTGGCACGCTTCACACTCGGTTACTTGTGCAGTTGCATCCTGGAGGGTTGTCGGCCAAAAGAAACCTTCCTGGAAAGCTTTGCCGGCAAGTGCTCTTGCGCCAATGTAGTGGCCACATATGCCTCCATGTATCTCCGCCAATAGCTTTTGTCCATCTTCCCGGCGAATACACTTCAATTTCACACCGTTGAGTCTTCTTTTATACAGTATGCTATCGACAAACTGGTACATACTTGACTGCCGGGCTACTCTTTCCGCTTCTTCTTGTTCTTCGGGAAGTTCTCCTGTCTGAAGGAAGTGGACAATCTGCTGTGCCCATGCTGGAGCTTGTGGCTCGACAACAAGGACTAAAGGCGCATCTGCTGCTGCGGGAACATCCGCTTCCACGGCAAGGACTTGTGGTCCTGCCGGAGCTTGATGTTCCCCGGCAAGCTTGCCGGAGCAAAACTTGTCGGGAGCGTCTGCTTCAACGGAACAAACCATAAGGCTTGCCGGAGCAGACTGCCCCTCAGCTTCCTTGGTGTTGATCTTGGGGACTTTCTTGGCGGCGGCTTCGGGGAGCTCTGCTGGAAAGTAGTCACCAGAAACCAACTTCCTCTTCTTGCTTTGTCCAGTTGATGGTGTTACGGATGGTTGAGTCAACTTAAGCACAAAGATCCCTGGTTCCACAGGTAACTTTAGTGCGGCGCACTTTGACAGGCTGTCAGCAATATCATTCTGAGCTCTTGGGATATGCTCCATTTGTAGGCCGTCAAAGTGCTCTTCTAGCTTCCTCACTTCATCGACATACGCTTCCATCAACGGACTCTGGTAGTTCTTGTTCACTTGTCGGACGACAAGCTGTGAGTCACCCCTGACAATGAGCTTCTTAATCCCAAGGTCTGCTGTGATTCTGAGACCGGCAAGTAATCCTTCATACTCTGCAGTATTGTTGGTTGCTTGCTCTTTGGGAAAGTGCATCTGGACTACGTACTTGAGGTGCTCTCCGGTGGGTGCGACAAGCAGCACGCCTGCACCGGTGCCTTGCAGCGAGACGGCACCATCAAAGTACATCAGCCACTCTTTGCTTGGCTCTTTGACGGGGATGCTCGTTTCTGAAATTTCTTCATCTGGGGTTGGCGTCCACTCTGCTATGAACTCTGCCAATGCTCTGCTTTGGATAGTTGAAGTGCTCTCAAATTTAAGGCCAAAGCTTGACAGTTCCAGTGCCCACTCGACAATCCTGCCCGTTGCTTCTGGATTTTGTAGTATCCTCTTCAGCGGAAAGTGAGTGACGACTGTGATCTCATGTGCTTGGAAGTAATGGCGTAGCTTTCTCGAGGCCATGAGGAGGCCGAAAAGCAACTTCTGCACACCAGAGTCTTATCATGTTCCTGCGCAAACCCATGTTTGTCGGGACCATAGCTTGTCGGCGAAGCCCCCTGCTTGTCGCTGGATGGATCTGCCGTGGTTGCTGGCTCATCATCCGCCTCCCTCTCCGTCACTAACGCAGCACTAACCACTTGATTGGTTGCTGCTATATACAGCAGCAACTTCTCTTGCGGCTTAGGTGCGACAAGTGTTGGAGTCGAGGACAGGTATCTCTTCAAGTCCTGCAGCGCAACCTCCGCTTCCGGAGTCCATTTTATCGGACCTGCCTTTTTCAAAATTTTGAAAAATGGCAGGGCGCGCTCAGCAGATCTGGAGATAAACCTGCTGAGAGCAGCTACGCAACCGGCAAGCCTTCGTACATCCTTGACGCGCTTTGGTGCTTCGATCTGCTCGATGGCTTTGATCTTGTCGGGATTGGCTTCAATTCCCCGCTGAGACATGAAGAACCCGAGAAGCTTGCCAGAAGGGACTCCAAACACGCACTTCTCGGGGTTAAGCTTGAGGTTGATCTTGCGCAGATTTGCAAATGTCTCGTCTAAATCTTGAATCAAGGTCGCTTTATTCTTGCTCTTGACCACTATGTCATCCATGTAAGCTTCCACATTTCTATGCATTTGCGGCTCAAAAGCATGGTGGACTACCCTTGCGAATGTTGAACCAGCATTCTTCAAACCGAAAGGCATCCGTACGAAGCAGTACGTGCCACACGGGGTGATAAATGCGGTTTTCTCCTCATCTTCTTCTGCCATGAAGATCTGATGGTATCCTGAGTATGCATCAAGAAATGAAAGCAAATCACATCCGGCTGTGGAGTCAACAATCTGGTCAATACGCGGCAAGGGAAATGGGTCTTTGGGACAAGCTTTATTAACATCAGTGAAGTCAATACAAAGTCTCCATTTCCCGTTAGCCTTGCGCACAACAACAGGATTGGCCAACCACGTGGGATGGAGTACTCCTCTGACAAGGCCTGCTGCTTCCAGCTTCTTAATTTCTTCTGTGATGAATTCTTGGCGCTCTACTGCCTGCTTCCTGACTCTCTGCTTGACAGGCCGCGCATGAGGACAGACGACAAGGTGGTGCTCAATTACTTTCCTGGGAACACCGGGGATATCAGACGGTTGCCACGCAAACACATCGACATTCGCCCGCAGGAAAGCAACGAGCGCGCTTTCCTATTTGGGGTCAAGAGTGGCGCTAATGGTGAAGGTACCACCAGCGCCATCCTCCTTGGCGGACACCTTCTTGGTCTCAGGTGGAGCTGCCATTGCCTTCTTTCGCTTGCTGGTGGAGCTCGACGGTGCGTCCTCGACGGTAGCGCAGCACTCCGAAGAGGTGCGCTTGCCGGAGTGGGCATCAGAGCTCTTGTCGGACTTGGTCTTCTTCTTCCCCCCGGGAGCTTCAGCGGCAAGTATCTTGCGTTCTGCTGCGGCTGCTGCTTCCCGGTAGATCTTGTCGGCACAGATAAGAGCATCCTTCTTGTCGCCAGGGACAGAGATGACACTTATTGGGCCTGGCATTTTCAGTACGTTGTACGCATAGTGAGAGGCTGCCATGAACTTGGCAAGTGCCGGACGACCATGGATTCCATTGTAAGGTAATGGAAAGTCGGCAACATCAAACGTGACCCTCTCAGTCCTGAAGTTCAGCTCACTGCCAAATGTTACCGGCAACGTGATCTTTCCCTTTGGCTTGCTCCTTCCCGGGTTGATTCCTTGAAATGTGCCGGTCTCTTCGAGCTTGCTGTCAGGGATCTGGAGCTTCTGGAGCACCGCGGAGGAGATCAGGTTCAAGCCGGCCACGCCGTCAACTAGCATCTTAGTGACCTTGAGGTTTCGGATTGTTGGTGAAACCAACATCGGCAAGCACCCGACCGCAGTTATGCGATCCGGGTGGTCCTCAATATCAAAGATGATAGGCGTGCCGGACCATTTCAGAGGCTTGCGTGACTCGACGGGTGGTTCTGCTGCATTAACTTCCCGCACCCACTGCTTGAGCTGGCGGTGCGAGGCATGCAGAGAAGCACCACCGTCAACGCGCAGGACCTCTGTGGCTTTCTGGAACTCCTGCTCATCAGTCTCCTCATCATCCATATCTTCATCGTCGCCGTAATCTTCATCCTTGTCGCGGCCGCGAGGAGGTCTGTCTCCTTGCCGCTGCTTGGCCTTGCCGCGGCGTCCTCCTCGGCCAGGACGTTTCTTGCCGGATCCACCAGCTCCTTCCTGGGCCTTCTCCTTGTCGCGCCGCTCGTATTCAGCTTTCTGTTGCTCAACAAGCTGTTCGACTTTCTTACAGTTCTGGAGATCATGGCCCTTGGTGCGGTGGATCTTGCAATATTGCTTGTTAGGGCCGTCCTACTTTTGGCGACTGCTGCCTCCGCGGCAACCTCCTTACCAGAGTCACCAGCTTTGGCTTCCTTGGCGCCGCCACCGTTGCCGGACTGCTCAACAACTAGCACTTCTTTGCCTTTCCTCCTTCTGTTGTTCCGCCGCTGGGTTTTCCTTGTCGGGGCAGCATCTTCACTGTCAGATCCCCCCGCTCCTATATTTTCTCCGGGGAGTCTCCTCCCTTCCTCAGCATGCGCACACTTGTCGGCCAGTGCATATAACTCACTGACGTCCCTGATCTTGCACATCACCATTTCCTCCCGCATCCTGCGGTTCCGCATGTTCTGATGGAACGCGCTGATCACCGCGGCAGGGTGGACGTCTGGGATGTTGTGCTGCACACTACTGAATCTCTGAATGTACTTGCGCAGGGGCTCTCCTTCCTTCTGGGCGAGCAGATGAAGATCACTCTCCTGGCCATGAGGCTTGTGTCCGCCGGTAAAGGCGCCGACAAACTGATGGCATAGATCAGCCCAAGAGGATATGGAGTTGTCCGGCAAGTGCATGAGCCAGGATCTGACGTTGGGCTTGAGCACCAGCGGGAAGTAGTTGGCAAGGATCTTGTCATCTCGTCCCTCGGCAGCTTGTACCGCAATGGTGTAGATGCTGAGGAACTCTGATGGATGCGTCT
This sequence comes from Triticum dicoccoides, assembly GCF_002162155.2. NCBI lineage: Eukaryota > Viridiplantae > Streptophyta > Magnoliopsida > Poales > Poaceae > Triticum > Triticum dicoccoides. The sequence continues at coordinate 457,405,871 of NC_041384.1, read as the reverse complement.
TGCCGTCGTATTTCTCCGGTACGTCTGGCTTGAAGTTCTTTGTGCTGGGCCACTGGACTTGCCGCAGCTCACGAGTGAACGCAAGACAACCTACCGCGTACGGCAGATCGCCTGGTTCCCCTGGCGCATGCATGTCAACAGAGGGCCCAGCGCGCTTGTCGGATTGACGTCGCGCTTCTCTTCGGCGCTCGATGCGGGTTCGAGCGTCTTCTTGTTATCGATCATGAAGAACTTGGCGCTGATCGCGACGAGCTCGTGGATCCGACGATGCAGTGGAGTCGCTGTCGAGGTGGATCCGGCGAGTCGGCGATCTTGGCCTTCGGGGCGGTGATTGCATGGTAGTTGCACCTTCGCCCATTTCGTCGCCACCGGCTCGCGTCCGGCAGCCCTGCCGCGGCGGCGACGCGCTCGGCCGCCGTGGAGTGTCGCCGTTGTCGTAGCTGATGAGACTCTGAATGGTGGCTCTCCATTCGTCGATCTTGTCCGACGTTGGAGGGTAATCTAGGAGAAGTTGAGCTCGTGCCAAAGCTTCTGCTGGAGTGGTGGGTAGCAGTGGCGGACGGCGCGAGGAGCGGGACGTGCTCGAACTTCTAACTATGTTAGAAGGAGCAGTATCCCGTCCAGGCGACCGTGCCCCGCTCGTGCCAGCACGCTGGCGTGCATGCTGGTCTTGAGCGCCCCAAGATCCACCAGCTTGGTCTTGGGCTATCATGCGTATGGCACTGCTAGTGCCATGACGCTGTTGATCTTGCGCCTCCTGAGAGTGGCGTGGAACATGTACGGTCACCGAGGTTTGTGCAGCCTTGTTCTTGGACCTAGCGGCATCATGAGCTTCCTCGTCGACGTCCTTTCTTCCGCCGGCGTCCATCCCACCACTCGTTTGCTCCAACGGTGGAGGAAGTGACGTGGATGGAGCGGCTGCCGCCGAAGTCTTCTTCTTCGGTGGCATGTGGATGAAGGGAATAAAGATCTAGCTCGTGTGAACGCCGGATCTGGTTCACACAATCTCAACACCCCCTACCTGGCGCGCCAAAGATGTCGGGGAAAACTGATCCGCGAACACCTATGGGGCCGGCGAACCGGACCCCTTTCGGTTCGGCGAGGGGCGGAGGTCGCACAAAGAGCAGATCGAGGCGAGGCACACGAGCAGTTTACCCAGCTTCGGAGCTCTCCGGAGAGATAACACTCCTACTGCTGCTTGTCTGGTTGTATTATCTGGTGTTCTTGCTCTCGAGCGAGAGAGTGTGATGTTTTCTGGGCTACGAATGAATCGAAGCAAAACTCCGAACCTTCTCTACGTTGCGCATGGGCCTCCTTTTATACGCTAAAGGGGTCACCGACAGGTGGCAACGCAGAGGAGGGTAAAAACGTAAAAAGCGAGGTAGTTGATACAGTTGCTTGTACAGTGCACCCTACCTAACCCTGACGGTAGGGGACAAGGGCATTAAATGCCCGTCTGAGTCGCCCGAACAGTGCAGAAAAGGACCGTTAGGGGCGCCACCGTTCTCCACGATGGCGATCTTGTCAGCTTCGCATGCCACTGCGCACCGCTGGCTGCACAGCCTCCCGCCACGCGCGCCCGGAGAGGCCCCCAGAGCGACACATTGGTGGATGCGCTGGAGCATGGGCGCAGAGTGGCCGCCTGCCGCGGCAAGCGCCTTGCCGCTGTTGTTATCTCGCCGGGTCCAGAAGCTCGTCGCTCACCGGGCCTCGGTGTACCTTGTTTAGTCTTCCCGGCAAGCTCCTCTTGCCGGGGCCTTATTGCCTTGCCGGAGCGTGTGGCGCGTCGCGGCAAGTTCATTGGAGCGCCTTGGTTGGCCTTCCCGGCAAGCTCCTCTTGCCGGGGTCTTGTCTCCTTAGCTTAAATACTTTGTTCTTGGATGGCTCCAAGGGAACCTTGGGGGATCTTGGCGTTCGCCCGGCAAGCCTTTGCCGCGGGGTGCTGCAACTGCCCGTGCACAAGTTCGGGGTACTAGGGTACCCCTATTCTAGTACACCGACACTTGCATGTGCTTACCTGTGGTGACAATGGGATATTCACGTGATCCACTTGATGTATGTTTTGGTGATCAACTTGCGAGTTCTGTGACCTTGTGAACTTATGCATAGGGGTTGGCACGCGTTTTCGTCTTGACTCTCCGGTAAAAACTTTGGGGCACTCTTTGAAGTTCTTTGTGTTGGTTGAATAGATGAATCTAAGATTGTGTGATGCATATCGTATAATCATACCCGCGGATACTTGAGGTGACATTGGAGTATCTAGGTGACATTAGGGTTTTGGTTGATTTGTGTCTGAAGGTGTTATTTTACTACGAACTCTAGGGCTGTTTGTGACACTTATAGGAATAGCCCAATGGATTGATCAGAAAGAATAACTTTGAGGTGGTTTCGTACCCTACAATAATATCTTCGTTTGTTCTCCGCTATTAGTGACTATGGAGTGACTCTTTGTTGCATGTTGAGGGATAGTTATATGATCTAATTGTGTTATCCTTGTTGAGAGAACTTGCACTAGTGAAAGTATGAACCCCAGGCCTTGTTTCGAGGCATTGCAATACCGTTTGTGCTCACTTTTATCATTAGTTACCTTGCTATTTTTATATTTTTAGATTTCAAAATCTATATCTACCATCCATATTGCACTTGTATCACCATCTCTTTGCCGAACTAGTGCACCTATACAATTTACCATTGTATTGGGTGTGTTGAGGACACAAGAGACTCTTTGTTATTTGGTTGCAGGGTTGTTTGAGAGACCATCTTCATCCTACGCCTCCCACGGATTGATAAACCTTAGATCATCCACTTGACGGAAAATTGCTACTATCCTAAAACCTCTTCACTTGGAGGCCCAACAATGTCTACCGGAAGAAGGTTGTGTAGTAGACATCGGCAGCGAGGCCACGTGCGGACGCGCGCACGTGAGGGCGCGGGCGGAGGGTGGCCAGAGCGACGGCGGCAATGGCGTGCAGCGGCGGCCGGAGTCGGACGCGATGACTAACGGTGATGGAGGGCATGATAAGACCAACGGATGATCGCTACGGGTTCCTACGGCGATTCTGAGCACGATGATGTGCTCAGGTGTGAGTTGCGGTAGCTGTGCGCGCGGTGGCAACATGGACGGCGGCGACGAGCTGCGGTAATGGCGGAAGCTTGGCTACGGGCATGGATTCGAGGGAGGACCAAGGGGTTTTGACAAGGGGCTCACCTTGAATCTGTAGAGGTGCTTAGCATGCTCGGGGAGGGCTTGACAGCGCCGGAATCAAAGACGAACGCTAGCGGGTCCGAGGAAGAAGAGGATGGAGATCCGCTGATGTAGCGTCGCCCGTCTTGCACTGGTGGTCGAAATCGAAGAAGAAGAAGCAGGCGGAGCTCTTGGCGCAATCTCAGCCGACGAGGACGACGCTGTCCACGGCGAGGAACTACTCCATCGCGATGATGGCGTCGGGTGTGCGTCGAGGGGCGGATCTGAGGCGAGAGGGGGGAGGGGGAGTGAGGGTGCTAGGGCTTCCAGGGGAGCGAGGGGAAGCCTTGTAGGCACGAGAGAGGCTCCGGATGGCTGCCCCGTGGCAATTGGCACCATGGATGTGCGCCCTGCGTCCACGAGGTGCGCGGTGAACAGAGGACATGGATGACCCGGCTGGTGGGCTAGGCTGCACTGTGGCACATGGGCCCTAAGTGCATAGTCTATTTTTCATATTTCTCTTTTTTCACTTTTTGTATTTTGTTCGCTATTTAACATTTAGTTTGTGTACTAGATGAATTTCTCCAGGGTTGAAACTTGGCACGTAATTCCATTGCAACATTTTGGTGATGTACAAAAAGTCTCACAACAATTGGAATCGTCTAAACATTTTTATAAATTGAAATGGTTGGTTAAATGGTTGTTGGTCCACTATTTAATGTCCAGGGGAAATTTTATATTTTGAAAAATGTTAATTCTTTCATGAAAAATTGTTAGTGAATATTTGCAACCCATAGAACATTTTTGTTTTACCGTTTGAAGAAATAATAATTTGACTTTATTCTAATTTTAAATTTGAATCGGGTTTGAATCAATGCGAGATTAACGACAGTAATCATGGTGATGTGACATCATTAGTAAAGAGTTACTGTAGCTTAATTATTCGGACGTCACACACATCTTTTAACTGATCCCTTAAGAAGCTGAAGAGGAGTAAAAAGAATAATCTAAAATTTTAAAAGTGCAATCGCGCTCATTCAAGAGAACGAGCGTCCAGTCTACCCCACATGCATATATACTTCTTTTTATGCTAGTACATGTGCTTGTTCGCATTAATTATGTTTACACCGGTCAAATCGGAACAGAAAAACATATTTATGTGTATTTATTTCAGGTTTTTAAAAATTTTAAAAGCCATATATTTCAAACCGCATGTCAGAATTCATATCCGTCTTCACTGTTGGATTCCTCCTTACGATATTTTTAAAACTAGACCCCTCATACGGGTGCTTTGTAATTAACTTTATTGCGGATATGAAAAACGAAGCTCGAGCTCAGATGAGCTCTTTATCTAGGCCCTCAGTATGCTTCAAGATTCCTGGTCAACAGTGTATAAAGTACTCCCTCTATAAACTAATATAAGAGCGTTTAGATTACTACTTTAGTATGTGAAACGCTCTTATATCAGTTTACGGAGGAAGTAGTGTATACGCGGTGTATTTTTGCTTCTCTATGTTTTATAAGTCTAACGCCTGGCACACGCCAATGCCAGTCTATGATCTGACAGCAACAATGTCACTGCAACACTGCACCCAGTCAATAGGTCCCATTGATTCACGAGCATGATGGGCATGCATAGGGATGGCAATGGGTCGGGTTTGGGGCGGGTGGAGCTGGTCCAAATCCAACCCATGACCCATCTTCCTACCCTCTGCCCATCCACCAAATTATCCATGGGCATAACTTGTGCCCATGCCCAAACCCGCTGGATACCCACATACCCATGGAGCTCCATGGGCATAGAAAAGTCAGCATGAAGCCTTCCCAAAGATCAAATCAACTCATCATCATTCACTCACAAATGACAACATAAGCTACATGCATAAGTAGGTAACAAGAAATATGATGAGTCCTTAAGTGTGACATACCAGAGGTTGATTCTGTAGCATATAGCTCATGGCACAAGTTGCATATTTCCTACCATCTTCCATTGATTCGCTCTTTCTACTCTCACTGGAATTTGGCCCCACATGTCATACGGGTATCCATTGGATATCCATGGAGCACAAACTATAACCATGCCCAACCCGTCTGTTTGTGGGTATCCATATCCACGGACCCATGGGTAGAAATGTGCTCCATACCCTTGCCCAACCGGGTCGGGTATCCATGGGTATCCAGATCCATGGATAAAATTGCCATCCCTAGGCATGCACCTCTTTTATTTCTGTCAGATGTAACATCGGTTCACTAATTAAGAAAATAAATTGCATGTTTAGTACTGCAAATTAAAGATTAACTTGCATGTCTCTATCTCAGCAGTAGTGGAAGGCACAAATTAGCAGTAACCGATTATCCTCAATTAGCACCTAACATGATTAGCATTGCTCGATCACAAAAACACAGAAGAATTTCATGATTCCACCGATGAAGTACTAACAAACCTTAACCGGCAATAAAACGGCAATTAGCATTACTAATTGTTATCTGGCCTCGTCAGAAATAAAAAACAATCGACAGGCATGCTTACGAAGAGCAAAACCTGCAACCAGAGTGTGCGTTAACGCCAACGATGCGCCACACTCGGTGCCGGCAGCCGGGTGCCAAAAAGGACACCTTATCTACCTGCTCGTGCACGCGCATGCGTTCGCTCGCGACGTCGTCGAGCCTGGTCGTCTAGAACCTGGTTGCTTGCGTTGGCTGACATCGGCGACGGGGGATCGAACAGTCCAAGCATCAGACTGGATGGTGATGGATCAAATGGGATGGATTCCATGACGTCGTCTCGGCTGCCTGAAACGGTGTTGAACCTGAGCCCGACCCCTTCAGACGGGTGTTTGCGAAGCTCAAGGCCACGGCGCGCAGCTTGCAAAGCTGGGGCACGAAGCGACTCGGGGATGTCTCGACACAGATTCTCCTCGCAAAGGAGATAATCGCACACCTCGACGCCGCTCAGGAGGTCCGGCCCCTCTCCGACGTGGAGTCCTGGCTGCGCCGTAGACTGAAGGGAGCGTACCTTGGCCTTGCATCTCTTGAGAGGTCCATCGCGCGTCAAAAAACCAGGTTCCGTTGGCTCCGGGATGGGGACATGAGCACCGCTTTCCTGAAGATCCATGCTGCACACCGCGATGGATTATGCCGACATGGGCCGCGTGGCATTCGAGCACTTCACCTCGATCTTTGGCTACCATGAAGCACGCACCTCCTTCATTGACCTTCATGCCATCCAGCATCCTGCCTTCGACATGTCCGGTCTTGACGCACCATTCACCGAGTCCAAGATTTGGGCGGCTGTCAAGCGGTTACGGATGGGCAAGGCCCCGGGCCCGGATGGATTTACCACGGAGTTTCTTCACGCGTGCTAGGACATTGTCAAGCACGACATCTGCTAGGTCTTCCAAAAGCTCTACCTGATGAATGGATATGGCTTCCACAAACTCAATGAAGCACTTCTTACTCTGCTCCTGAAAAAGGCCGACGCCTCCTCCCTCTTCGACTACCGTCCCATCAGCCTGATTCACCTCGTAGCCAAGCTATTTGTGAAGGTGCTCTCCCTGAGGCTGGCCCCCCACCTTGGCAACATTGTGTCTGCCAATTAGAGCGCATTCATCGCTGGTCATGTTGTGCACGACAACTTCATGCTCGTTCAGCAAACGGCGCACCTCCTCCACAACCTCAAGGCACCGCGGATCCTCCTCAAGCTTGACATCTCCCAAGCTTTTGACACCATCTCCTGGCCCTTCCTCTTTGAGGTCCTTCGCCACCTTGGCTTCGCGCGCAGGTGGTGCGCTTGGGTGGCGATCCTCCTCTCGACCTCCTCCACGAGAGTGCTTATCAATGGAACACCTGGACCACCCATTGACCATGCTAGCGGACTTCGACAAGGCGACCCAGTTTCGCCCATGCTCTTCATTCTAGTCATCGATGCGCTCAACACCCTGGTCCAGCATGCCACCAGCCGGGGCATTCTTCACCACCTCATGAGCAGGAGCGCCATACCCAGCATCTCATTATTTGCAGACGACGTCGTCCTCTTCTGTCACCCTGACGATCATGACCTCTGGGCGGTGCAGGGCATCCTCAAGGTGTTTGGGCAAGCTTCAGGCCTCAAGACTAACTTCGCAAAGTGCTCCCTTGTCCGTCATGTGCTGAGAGCCATGCCAGTTCACCTGCTGTTGGCAATGGCCCTCCCGCCATCCATCCTGAAGATCATCAACTGGCTGATCCACGATTTCCTATGGCATGGACGCAAAGAGGCCTGCTCCGGCAACTGCCTGGTTAACTGGCAGAAGGTATGCTGCCCCCTTGAGCTTGGGGGTCTTGGCGTGCGTGATCTTCAACGCACTGGCATTTCACTTCATGCTAGATGGCTTTGGCTGCGCACCACCGACCCAACGAGGCCCTGGCATCACCTCCACCTGCCAGACGACGCTAACGTGCGCGACATCTTTCATGCTTCCACATCCTGGACTATTGGTGACGGACATACCTGTTGTTTCTAGACAGATCATTGGCTAGATGGCAAGTCGATTGCCGAGATCGCACCGAGCCTGGCCGCTTTGGTTCCCCGAAGACGCCGTAGCAAGCGCCTCGTCCATGAGGGACTTCTTAACCAGGCCTGGATCCAGGACATCCATGGCGTGCTAGGTATTGAGGCCACTGTCGAGTATATCTATCTATGGAGGCGTCTTCTTTAGGTCACCCTCTTCTCTGACCCCGACCGCATACGCTGGCGATGGACCGCCAACGGCATGTACTCAGCTACATCTTGCTACCTGGCTCTCTTCCAAGGCTCCATTGCTGACATGGACTGGAGGCTGACATGGAAGGGCTGGGCCCCAACCAATGTCAAAATGTTCATGTGACTTGCCAAGCAAGACCGTAGCTGGACGGCGGAAAGACTCGCCAAGCGGGGACTGGACCACCTTCCTCGTGGCGTCCTTTGCGACCAAGACTTTGAGGACATCCACCACCTCCTCGCCGCCTGCGTCTTCTCTAGGGAGATCTGGCACTGCACTCTTGCTTGGTGCAAGCTCACCGTCAACCCCCCCAATGGTGACCTCACCCTCTACGACTAGTGGAGAGATGCTACTGTCTCCATCCCAGCATCACTCCGAAAGGCCCTTGCATCCCTAGTCCCATTGGTTACCTAGGCCATTTGGAAGCACCAGAATGCTTGCATCTTCGACCTCCAGCAACCCTCGGCTAACCACTTATTTGCTTGGATCCAGGACGATGCGCGCACCTGGGCCTCTGCTGGTGCCAAAGGACTACAAGCTATAATCGACGCGATGTAAACCTAGTGTAGCCGGGCTGAGCATCCCACTTCTTCTGCTCACGAGGACCCCTGGCACGCGTTGTTGTGTACGATCTAGGAGTCCTCAACCCTTGTATTCTTTCTACCTATCAATGCAATGATACGCCAGCTTGGCGTATTGGAGTAGACTGGACGGTGATGCAAGATCCATGTGTATTCTAGGCGGGGACCCTCTATGGTCTTCTCCGTCTTGGATGCACGTCTGCGGTGTGAACTCGGGAGGAGCTAGCCAGAACCGCGAGTGCTTTGCATGGCTATGGCATGCGGCCGCCCTCGCTGCCGGCGGCAAGGATTAACGAGGCTCTCATAGTCGCAGGTGATAGGACTAAGAAGAGAGAGAATTGATCGAGAAACTGCTAGCTTCTCACATCAATGCATGAGAAATAAAGATGAGAGAGACGATGGAGTACACATTTTGTATTTCCTCTCGGAACTAGAAAGTGGCACAAATCACGAGACTACTCTATGGTCCAGATAAAGTGCTCAACCGAGTTCGGGAGCCAAAACGCTGGTTCCACTTTATTGTTTCTATTCACACATGTTCACTTTTCCTAATACGAGTTTCGGGTGGAAAACTATTTTCATTTATAGATTAGGGGTCCAAAATATTTTATTTTTCGATCGGCCACTCTAGAAGCGCTAGCGGGCCAATGGGCACTCGCTAGATGCTTCCAAAAAAAATTAAATCATCCCTAATCGACCCCTTATATCCTTTAAAGGAATAAAATTTTACTCCTCAAACCATTCGACACCTTATATTTACTCCTTTATGGCCACGATGAGTATAATTTTGTCTTCTTCATCCTTGCCCACCGCTCCGCCCCTCTCAGCCACATCCACTCTAGTGCTGATGACATTGCCTCTACCGACCATCGCACATCATTTGTTCTTTGTCCTTTCTATCGTCTTCAGCCATGGCGGCTCTCGTCCTCGTCGTCCCCAGTGTGGTGGCACTCCCCCCCCCATTGTCCACGCTCACGGGCAAAGGTGAAGTAGGTGGAGGAACAACCACATGGAGGAAAAGTTAATTTCCGTATCATGGAATAATTTGCATTTTGTGAGATAATCTATTCCATTATGTAGCTTAACCAACGATCCATGTGTTGCCCGTTAATGAAGCACACCCTACATTTGCCATTACCGGGTCAAGCCATATGCGGCCCGTTAACGGACATGACCATACGTTGGTCATTTTACGGGCGTGACCATGCGTGGGCCTTTTTCGGCCAGGTCACTTTGTGGGACCTAACTAGACAGTCCATACACGGGCCTTTACGATCCAAGATCACCATGGGCCACTGATGGGCCTGGAGAGATAATGGGCCCTAAATAGGCCAAAAGTATCATTCACGAGTCCAAATACAATACACGCCATTAACAAGCCCAAAGATACCTCAGGCCTAAAATTGGCCCAAAGACACCATGCCCGATCATCGTCCAAAAGGACACATTGGGCCATATATGGGCCCAAGACATGACAGGACATTAGCAGGCCGGAAGACATATCAGGCCTTAAATGGACCTAACTACACCAAGGGCCATTAATAGGCCGGAAGAATCATCGGGCAGCAAATGGCCCAAAGACACTATTGGAGCTTAACAGGCCAAAAGATGCATCAGACCATAAATAGGTCCAAAGACACCACATATCGTTAATGGACCAAAATTATCCACTGACTGTACTAATGATGAAAGACCCATGGGTCGGTAATGGGCTGAATTCATAAAGGTCCTAACAAATCATGCGTACTTGGGTCATAAATCGTTGCAAATATTATAACTCGCTTATAAGAGGATAGTATCCATCTCATCTCAAGGGGCCCACATATGGGCCGACCATTTGGCACAACTCGTTTGTATCATTGTTTGTCTATAAATTCATTGTAGTTCGCTCATGTCACTTGTTGGTGCAATATGTGCCTTCCTGTGTTTTGGCGATTGTTGACAGAAATAGGTATGGACTGATTTGTTTGCTAGTGCATACAGAGAGAAATAGTCCGTACAGAAATTGAAGAGAATGCTATCTCCGGTGCCCAAGTTCGAGAACTTCATCGAAGTATATCTGCATTGCAGAGAAGAACGAGCTACATCTGTTAAAGATTTGTAGATGAGAATATTGTTGTGATGGAATTATCCCCTCGAAATATTACTACTGAAGCAAAGCATATTGTTCGGAGTTGTTGTCCAAAGAAATTAACTGCATCGAATGGAAGTCGAAGGCAAATTGAAGACGTAGTATACTTTTCATCTTTCTTCTTTGGTTCAATTGAGTCATAGGACCTCCCTACTATTAAGAGGGGTATAGGTTCTCGAAGCTTAGATTCGATGTGATGCTTAGCCCAAACCTATGAAAGTTGTGAGAGAAATCTCTTTGTGTTTCGAGCAAATACTTGCCTACAAGAGACTGTGATCTTCTTCGCTGCAAGAGATTTGTCTCGGACCGAGGAGTTAGCATTACTTGCTCCACAAGTAATGTTACCGTTGTGCTCAAAATCTGACTTTGGACTCGTGTCGTTCGGCCATTGGCTGCTCTCAATGTCCAATTTGGTCATTTCCCTTCAGGGAAGGCTGCGGCAATAAATAGCCACCCTGCACCGACTCTGTCTAGTGGCTGCTCTACTTAATATTTCTGAGAAGATTGATTTGAGCTTCCCCTCTCCGAGTGATTTGAGTTTAAGATCCACAGAGAGAAAAATCAAGAGCCCAAACTTAGACAGTGGTTGTGCATCACAGTAGTTCTGAGTTAGAGTTCTTGTACCTATACTCTTGAGAGCTGTGCACTCTCTAGACAGATAGGTTTCGGCTCGAGTGTTGAAGAGTTGTTGTTTTCACCGAGCTAGATCTTCAGCAACCAAGAGTGATTGTGGTTCACGAAGGTCGACCAAAGGTTTGGAGATCGCCGACAAGTATCTACCATGAGTGGAATCAACTAAAGTCTGATCAGCTTCGAGTTGAAGGAGAATAGGGTGAAGAGAGTTTTTCTTCCGTGTTAAGTCACAGCCCCTCCAACCATGCGTAGCCCTTTGGCAGAAGGGTGAACTGGTCTACCAAATCTCTCTGTCACCATCAAGCACCACTAGTTCAATTTACTTTACTACATTACTTTCGGCAGTCTTCATATGTGCTCTGTGACGATAGTTATCTGATCAGTTATTTCTGTTGCATATCATTCACGTCCACTCTCGTTGTGATAGTTATCATTCGTTGCTCACATTGTTGCACTCTCATCACTCTGTCTTGCTACCTTGGTTCTTGTTATTCTCTGTGTTGTGATATTTGACATCAGTATAGTCATTCTTCGTAGTTATCCATCGCAGTTCAATTCTAGCTCTTTGTCATGATATTATATTACATTACCATCATGATCATCAAGCTTGTTGTATCCTATGCTTGAACCATCATTGCATCCTACATCGAAGGTTTTGTTGCTCAATAGCAAGCTTGATTGAGTCTATATCTACCGAACCTTATTTCCGCTGCTATGTTTGGGATCGGTTCAAAACATTCGCAAGAATTTTTTAATCTCCCATTCACCCCCCTTTGGTATATATACTCCCGGTCCTAACAATTGGTATCAGAGCAGATTCTCCTTGTCTCTGTTTATTAAAGGTCTAACATCCTTGGATTTTTGAGTATGTCGTATGCAGGTTGATCCTCGCACTTCGAAAGATTTCCTATCTTCGATGGAAATTACTATCTCTATTGGAAAGAAAGAATGAGAACCAGAATTCAAGCCATCGATCTAGAACTATGGAAGATTGTGGAAAATGGATACACTATTCAGAACCCCGATGCTCCAACCCCTGATGACAAAGCTATGATGCGGTTGGATGCACAAGCAAAAGACATAATCTGTGCAAGTATCTCAAAGGACATTTTCATTCGGTTTCGAACGCTTAAGACTGCTAAGCAACTCTCGGATGCCATAAAAATGCTCATGAAGAATTCATTGCTAGAACAGACCCTCACACTCAAATGCTTCATGCCATGTTTGCTGGCTTCAGAAGCCTTCAAAAGAATGTGCTATGGAATTCACTGATCGGTTGAAAAATATTGTTGAAAGACTTCACCAATAAGGAGTGACTGATATCACTTGTAAAGATGTGGTCAACAAGATGCCCAGTTCTCTTGACGCTACCTTTGATCCCATCATAGCAGAAATCAAGCAAAGACTAGATTATGAAGAACTTCACTATGTAGAGGTCATGACATTTTTGTCACTTCATGAAGAAAAGATGGAACTAGAAAATGCGGATCAAGAATCTTCTTCGGAAGGTGATATTGAGAATCAACACACCATCACCAGAAAACTAGAGATGCTAACAGAAGGGCTAAGTAATCTCAGAAGACAAAATTTATGCCTCACGAATGATGACAAATTTGACTTGCTTGAATCATCAAGAAGGTTATCTCTGAAAGAAATGAAGTGCTTCATGTGCAAAAAATTCGGTCATCTCATAGCAGACTGTCCCTGCTGGAAGGAAAACCTAGCAACAGATGGAAATATCTTCATTGTAGTGGATTCACATGAATGGATCCTCATACTAAGCTCTCGAAGAAAAATGAATCTTCCTCATCTTCTTCGATGAGAACAGTCACTGACATGAAAGCCAGAGCAACCATCAAGTCAAATATGAAGAGAATATCACAGCTGAATAGAGCATGTGCTGATATGACGCACGATTCTGAAGAGGAGGCAACAAACATTGAATCAGATGATGAAGAATTTTACAGAAGGATACGAAGGAGCAACCCCTTCATTGCCTATGAATCATCAAACAATTCACTCGAATCAGACTCCAATGATGATGCCTCAAGTGATGATGAACCAATCACATTCTGTCTCATGGCAAAATCATCTAAGGATCGAGTATCAGCAAAACCCAAAAATCAATGAATGGATATTCTCCTGAATATATTGCCTATGCTAAACTGGTCAAGATTGCAAAATCTCAACATGATGAACTTGAAATGCTTGAAAAGAATCTTATGAAAACTGAAGGATTACTGACATGTCTCCAACATATCTACTTTTCCTAACGCTTTTCCTCTTGTTTTAGATTCTAATTTGCATGATTTGAATGAAACTAACCTTGGACTGACGCTGTTGTCAACAGAACTACCATGGTGTTGTTTTTGTGCATAAATAAAAGTTCTCGGAATGGAATGAAACTTTGCGAGGATTTTTTATACAATAAATAATTTCTGGGGCCAAGATCCATCGGAGGGGCACCTGGGTGGGCACAACCCACCAGGGCGCGCCACCCCTTCTGGCGCGCCCAGGTGGGTTGCCCCAACTGGTGGCCCCACAGACCCTGAACCCGACACTATAAAATCCTATTTTTCTAGAAAAAAATCAGCAAGAAAGAATTATCGCGATCCATGAGACGGAGCCGCTGTCACCTCGTGTTCTTCATCGGGAGGCGAGATCTGGAGTCCGTTTGGGGCTCCGGAGAGGGAGATCTTCGTTCTTCGTCATCGCCAACCCTTCTCCATCACCAATTCCATGACGCTTCCCACCGGGAGTGAGTAATTCCTTGGTAGGCTCGCTGGTCGGTGAGGAGTTGGATGAGATTCATCATGTAATCGAGTTAGTTTTGTTAGGGCCTGATCCCCAGTATCCACTATGTTCTAAGATTGATGTTGCCATGACTTTGCCATGCTTAATGCTTGTCACTTTGGGCCCGGGTGCCATGATTTCAGATCTGAACCATTTATGTTATCACCATTATATCCATGTTCTAGATCCGATCTTGCAAGTTATAGCCACCTACTACGTGTTATGATCCGGCAACCCCGGAGTGACAATAGTCGGGACCACTCCCGATGTTGACCGTAGTTTGAAGAGTTTATGTATTCACCGTGTGTTAATGCTTTGTTTCGGTTCTCTATTAAAAGGAGGCCTTAATATCCCTTAGTTTCCAATAGGACCCCATTGCCATGGGAGGGTAGGACAAAAGATGTCATGCAAGTTCTTTCCATAAGCATGTATGACTATTTACGGAATACATGCCTACATTATATTGATGAACTGGAGCTAGTGCCGTATCGCCCTAAGTTATAACTATCTCAAGATGAATATCATCCAACAAGTCACCGATCCAGTGCCTATGAATTTGTCTTATATTTTTCTTGCTAAGTTACTACTGCTATTGTCACTATTGCACTTGCTACAAAACTACTGATATCACTGTTACCGTTACTGTTACTGCTGTCACTATTACCAAAACTATCATATTACTTTGCTACTGATCACATTGGTGCAGATAATTAATCTCCAAGTGTGGTTGAATTGACAACTCAGCTGCTAATACCTTCAAATATTCTTTGGCTCCCCTTGTGTCGAATCTACAAATTTGGGTTGAATACTCTACCCTAGAAAACTGTTGCGATCACCTATACTTGTGGGTTATCAAGACCTTTTTCTGGCGCCGTTGCTGGGGAGCGTAGCTATATTTGTTGAGTCACTTGGGATTATTACCAATTTATCACTATGAAAAATCTGAAGGATGCTAAGACTAAGATTTATCCCTCTAAGACGAGGGGAGGTAAGGAACTGTCATCCAGTTCTGCTTGAGATTCTCCTTCTGTTATAAGTAAACTTGCAACAACACCACATGCTATTAATCATGATATGTCACAAGTTATTGATGATGATACTTCTGCTATGAATGATACTTATGATGATGCGAGTACCTTGCTTGATGATAATGATGTGCCACTTGGTGACTTTCTTGATGAACAAATTGCTAGAGTAATACACCATGATGTTGTTGAATCTGATGATGAGCTTGAAACTGAAACTCCTGAAACACCTGCTAGAACTAGCCTTCCTAGATACGAATTGCCTAAGGTACCGGGAGGTCGGGAGGTTATGTTATGAATGAGGAGACAACTGGAGATATTCTTGCTTGTAGGGATAGGGGTGATCTAGAGAAATTATTATGCAAGTATAAGGAAAAATCTCTTAATGCTAGAATGAAATATGATCCTAAGTTTGCTACTTCACCAATCTTTATTGATGATAAGGATTATGAATTCTCTGTCGACCCAGAGTTAATTACTTTGGTTGAATCTAATCCTTTCCATGGTTATGAAACTAAAATTGTTGTGGCACATCTTACTAAGTTGAATGATATAGCCACCCTTTTTACTCATGATGAGAAGACTCGCTATTACTTTATTCTCAAATTATTTCCTTTCTCATTAAAGGGTGATGCTAAATCTTGGTACAATACTCTTGCTCCTGGTTGTGTGCATAGTCCCCAGGATATGATTTATTACTTGTCTGAAAAATATTTTCCTGCTCATAAGAAACAAGCCACTTTACACAACATATTTAACTTTGTTCAAATTAAAGAAGAGAGTGCCCCACAAGCTTGGGGAGGCTTTGCCAGTTACTTAATGCTTTGCCTAATCATCCTCTTAGGAAAAATGAAATACTTGATATCTTCTATAATGGACTAACCGATGCTTGTAGGGATTTCCTAGATAGTTGTGATGGTTGTGTTTTCAGGGAACAAACTGTTGGGCAAGCTAAAGAATTATTAAATAATATATTGAAAAATTATGATGATTGGACTCTTCCCGAACCACCGCCTAGACCCACTCCGAAGAACAGGGGTATATTATATCTCAGTCCTGAAGATATGCAAGAGGCAAAGAAATCTATGCGGAAAAGGTATTAAAGCTGAGGATGTTAAAAATTGAACTCCTATTGAAGAAATACATGTGCTTAATACACCACCACCAACTAAGGTGGTAGAGGTAAATTCTCTAATGAAGTTCAATGATAATGACAACCCTCACAATATGCACCCTAGCCAAAGCCTTTATGAGTTTGAAAATTACATTAGAAAACAAGATCAATTCAATGCAAATGTTATGAAACAATTGAAATACAACTCTGATATGATTGCTCGATTGAGTGACTTGTTATTTAGAATCTGAAATGATGTTAGAGGTGTTGGAAAACATGCTTATATGGTTCAAACTCAGTTACAACAAGTTGCTAAATCTCAAAGAGAATTGCTTGATGAAATGAATAATAATATAGATGACTTTGCCGTTAGAGTTGCAACTAGAGGAGGTAAAATGAATCAGGAACCACTTTATCCTGAGGGACACCCAAAAAGAATTGAACAAGATTCACAAAGAGTTAACATTGATGCACCTAGTCCTTCTAGAAAGGAAAAGAGAAGAAAAATGATAGGACTTTGCATGCTTCTAGTGAACCTGAAATAGAAAACCTTCTGATAATGATAATGAAACTTCTATCTCTGATGCTGAAACTCAGTCTGGTAATGAACCCTCACCTTCTGATAATGAAAAAGATAATGATGAGGTTCATGAAAAATACTCAAACAAATAAAAAAGAACCAGACAATGATGTTGAGATAGAACCACCAGTTGATCCTGATAACCCACAACTTAAGAATAAGAGGTATGATAAAGGTGAATTCGTGGCTAGAAAACACGGTAAAGAAAGAGAACCGTGGGTTCAAAAACCTATGCCCTTTCCACCTAAGTCAACTAAAAAGAAAGATGATGAAGAATTTGAATGCTTTGCTTGTCAGCGTTCTGGGAACGGGGGTCCCCAGACTTGCCTGCCTGCGGCCTGCGGCGTGGCCCAAAAGGGGGCCCAGCGCAGCCCGTCTTCATCAACACAGACCCAAGACCCTCGCGAGGGGCCAAGCCTCGCGGGGAGGACGACACGGAGCTTCCTCAGGCACGGCCTCATCAGGCTGGCTCAGGAGGAGGTGGATTGATCAAGGCGGGGTACCTCACGAGGTGCCCGTGACGCAAGCCATGACGACTGAAGGCGCCAGGCGGGCGCCAGCCGCGTAGTGTCCTCCTTTCCTCTTTGGTGCAAAGGGAGCAAGCGCGGGCGAGAGCATCAAGCAAAGGCACCCATTCCGGTGCAACGAGACCAAGACCAGTCCAACAGCAGGGAGGAAGTCATTGTGGAGCCCAAGCCAGCGTCACCACCAGAGCCTTCGGCAGGCGAGGACTAACTTTAGTCAGGATAAGTGTACCAGATGTTCCCCTTCAAAATGGCCAATTGTTGGCGCCCTTCCCGCTCAATATTTGGGAAGAGGTCCAGGGCCTTTGCCTATAAATAGGACTAGCCACCCACAGGGTAAAGAGATCAGAGGGGAATCAAGAGATCGGAGGGAAATCAAGAGATCGGATCAGATCAAAATCGGAGAGAGAATCGAGAAGAGAGAGAGAGAGAGAGAGAGAGAGAAGGGTGATTGAACTCCTCCCATCAGTTCATCGCCCCAGCCAAGAACAGACCCTCGCGAGGCTGTTCTTCCTTGTATTGCTCATCATCATCAGCCCAAGAGGCAATCCACCACACCACACACTGGAGTAGGGTATTACACCACAACGGTGGCCCAAACCAGTATAAACCCTGTGTCTCTTGTGCTGTTCTTTCCATAGCTTAGATCTTAGCGAGGCGGAGGGGTGCAGGTAGGTAGAAGGCAAAATCTCCGCGTGCACCCCAGTGTTCGAACCTCAAGGGTCTGCCGGAACCCGAAACCCGACATTTGGTGCACTAGGTAGGGGTGCACCGGAATTCGTCTTCCACCACCCCGTTCTCCTCCGACCATCGCGTCCATGTCTAACGCTCGTCGGGCCCGCGCCGAGCGCCGGGCCGCTCTCGCTTCCCGCGTCGCCCAGATGGCTCCTGTCGGCGGGCGTCCTCGCCATTCCCCGTCACCTGCCGTCAACGCCGCCACCGGCCCGGCGGGGGACGAGCAGCAAGCATCGTCTCAGCATCCGTCCGTGCAACAAGACGGCCGCACCGATACTCCCTCGCTCACCCCAGCTGGTTCTTCGTCCCGCGCGCTCCGCGCACCCATGGAGGATCGAGCTGCGCTCATCGTGGCAAACGAGCTCCTGCGCTACCGTCCCGTCGATGACGTCTACGAAGAATGGCTCGACCGCATCGCCGAGCTCGTCCGCGCCGCAGGGGGCTCTCCTGCACCGTCCGTTCTGCTGCACCGCACACCGCCCCGCGTGGGGGACGAAGCTCCGGCGGCGCCCCGGCCACCTCCTCCTCAAGAACGCGCCATGGCTCCAAGGCGCGTGGCCCCTGGGCGGAACCCGCTCCGTCAGGTGCCAGCACGGCAAGAGCAGAGCTGCCAAGAAGTCCCTCGCCCGCAAGAAGCTGCCCGGGCGCTCCCTGCTCCAGCACATCGCGACCATGCTCCTGCTCCCGCACGTCAAGACCCCACGCTGCTCCTAGCTGCAGCGCGTGGGGACATGCAAGACCAAGCTCTCCGTCACCCAAGGCCTCCCGTGGCCACATCAGGCTGCCGTGCCTTCACCACCGAGCTACGCAGCATCGCGTGGCCCGGCAAGTTCAAGCCAGACCTGCCTCCTTGTTACGACGGCACGGCCGACCCTGCGGAGTTCCTCCAGCTCTATGAGCTAGGCACCGAAGCTGCCAACGGAGACCAGAAGGTCATGGCGAACTGGTTTCCCATGGCGCTCAAGGATGGGGCCCGCACCTGGCTCCTGAACCTGGCTCCAGGCACGATCTCCTCCTGGGACGAGATGGCACCCGCTTCATCGCCAACTTCCAAGGTACTCGCGACCGGCCACCCGCCGTGAGCGACATGCGCCGCATCAAGCAACAACCCGGGGAGACCCTGTAGAAGTACATCCAGCGCTTCAACAACGCACGCCTCAAGATTCCCAAGGTGACTGAGGAGGCCATCATCTCAGCCTTCTCCGACGGCGTCCGCGATGTCAAGATGAAGGAGGAGCTAGCGATGCATGAAGACCTATGCACTTCCTTGGAGTTGTTCAACTTGGCAACCAAGTGCGCCGGGGCTGAGGAAGGGCGACTCTCCCTCCTCGAGCTGCCTGCCGCAGACCCAGAAGAGAAGAAGTCCAAGGCCAAGGATGTGAAGCGCAAGGGGGCTGCCGTGCTCGCGGCAGAACCAGACACCAAGCGGGGCAGAGATCAGACCGAATCTTCCAAGGGCAGTCGGTACTGTGTGTACCACGACCTCCACACCCGCAACACCAACGAATGTCAAGAGCTCCGAGTCGTGCGAGAAGGAAGGATCGGCCGTCGCCCCGACCGCGGTGATCGGGGCTATGGTCGAGGAGGAGGAAGCAACGGAGGACGCTGGGAAGACCGCTGCCCGCGCCAAGGGTGGCGCGATCGACCTCGCAAGGATCGCTGGCAAGACCCGCCTCGCGAGGGAGACTGGAGGGATCAGCCTCGCGAGGATCGCCCACAAGGCAACGCAGGCCTCCCTCCGCTGCCGCCGCAGCCAAGGAGAAATGAGGACCGCCATCAGGACGAGGGGGCTGGGGGCTTCCAGGAGCCGCGCGCGATCGCCTGCATCCCGGGCGGGGCTCAAGCCCCAGCCTCTCAATGCATCTTCAAGCAATTCGCTCGCGAATTAAATGCAGTCCTCCCCAAGCTGGAAGCCACGCGCCCTCTCAGGTGGTCGGCGTGCACCATCACGTTCAGCTCAGCAGATCAGCTCAAGTGTGCGGCCACAGTCGGAGTCCTCCCGATGCTTTGTTCCCCAATCATCAGCAACGTGGTGGTCACCAGGACCCTCATCGATGGCGGGGCAGGGCTCAACGTCCTGTCCGTGGAAACATTCAACAATCTCCAAGTGCCCTACAACCAGCTTCAGCCAACCAAGCCTTTCTCCGGAGTCATCGACGGCTCCACGGTCCCGATTGGGCAGGTCCGCCTCCCTGTCACCTTCGGGGCACGCGACAACTACCGCACCGAGCTCATCGACTTCGACGTTGCTCACATTCGCCTGCCGTACAACGCCATCCTTGGGTACCCAGCGCTGGCCAAGTTCATGGCCGTAACTCACCACGGCTACAATGTCCTCAAGATGCCAGGAAGTGGCGGGGTCATCACGGTGCCCTGTGAAGAGAAGGACGCGGTGTGTTCCCTGGAACGAGCCTTTCAGGCCGCATCACTGGAAGACCTAGATCGCGGAAGCAGGAGGCTTCCTGAGACCGCCCCCAAGAAGAAGAAGACATCGTCCGGCCCGGCCCCTCAGGAGGCAGGCCCCTCAGGGCCCGTGCCTGCCCAGGGGGAACCTCCTTCCATCGCATAGGAAAGCGCGCCCAGCGCCCTCCTCAGGCAGGGCTCGGGGGCTCTCCCCTGGAGTGCCACCGACCTGGCTAAGGTCATTAGGGAGGCGCTTGGGCACCACATGGAGGCGTGCTTTGAAGCACGTTTCCCTCAAGAAGGAGTAAGGCAAGGAGGGCCAGACCCTCATGAGTTCGTCAGCAAGTCCATTTAGGAGCTACGGGAGTCAAGAGTCATGAAAGGCGGCGGCCGCCTACCAGCTGTGGCTCCCCATCTAGGCAAGGATGGTGGGCTGCGCGTCTGCATCGACATACCAGGGCTCAATTGAGTCGCCTCTCTGGAGCGCCTCTGGCCCTCGCGAGTGGGGCGCTGCGAAGGGCCACCCCACAGCTACGTTCGCATGCCTTACGGCTTGCCGAACGCGGCTGCCACGTACCAGCGCCTCATGAGGGGCATCATGGAGGCTCAAGAGGCCAGGCGTTCCGCAGCCCTGGCGGAGATGGAGATGGTCCGCGAGGAGCCACCAGCGCCTCCGGAGCCTCCCGAGGCCCCTGGGCCTGGGGGCTCGTGAGGATCGGCTTCCGCAGCCCACCGAGTCTGCTACACCAACACTCCTTCGTCCTCAACATCATCAGGTGACATCTTTCAAGTTTCATTTCCAGCTGGGAGCGCCCCCCAGGGCTGCATTATTCCAAGGCCGCGTGGGTCCATCCCTGCGGCATGTATCCCTTTTTATTTCATATTGTTAGCTTACCTTGTTGGGGGCGCCCCACGGGCTGCATCATCCCCAAGTCGCTCGGGCCAGAACCAGCGGCATGTATCCCTTTTGCGTTTATTTCCGGCTATGCGTTTGACCCACCATGCTTGATTATTTGATGCCTGTCGATGGCACCTCTTCTTCTCCATGCCAACCACTTGCACGTTAAAGGTGGGGTACCTAAGCATCGCGACTCAGGGCTCTTACTGGCTCTCCAGCCCTCACCCTCTGGCCTTGTCCACGGCATCACGACCTGGCATACCAGCGACCGCTGAGACCAGCTCGAGGGCCGGGACCCGAGGATGTAGAGTGCCGGCATCTAAGCAAGTTTGCAGGGACACATCACAAGATAAGGCCCAGTGCTAGGCGCAACCCGCCTAGAGGTAGGGCCCCGTGAGTCCCGCGCTGGCTCACGGGTGCCCAGATACACCTCGCCAGGCCCTACCGTGCCAGCCATGTGTCAGGGCGGGGCTGTACACACCCTGGGGGTTCCTCCTGGAGGGGAGCCCCCTCCCACGTACCAGTGGAAGCACCATGCTCCGTGCTGGCTGACGACACTGCCGAGGAGCGGCTATGCCCGTACACATATGGAAGCGTTATGCTCTGCGCTGGTGATAAACAACTGAGGGCGGCCCCCGGGCCGCACCAACCTCAGGAAGCCCAGAGCTTAGTGTCTAGCCTCATCGTAACGCCTCCCCTCGGGAGTGCCGCGCGAGGGGGCTGGGCACGGGGGCTGCGCCTGGGTCACGCCCAAACGCACGCCACCCACCCAGGCCCCCTGGGCCTGGTTCATCGCGCGTCTCTCCCCGAGCGGAGCCAAGGTACGAAGGCCGTTTGAGCGTCAAGGGGGACTCCTGAGCATCACGACTCAGGAGCCTAACTGGTCACGTAGCCCCTCACTCCTTAGTTCCAAAAGGCTAACGGCGGTTGAGGTATGCGCGCGGCCGGGCTCTGCAGATGTAGAACGGTAGATCCACCCACATCACACCTCCCTACTTGTTGTTCGTGCGCCAAGGGGGACTCCTGAACATCGCGACTCAGGAGCCTAACTTGTCACGTAGCCCCTCACTCCTTGGTCCCGTCCTGGTTTCCAGCCGGGGCTAACGGCGGTTAAGGTATGCGCGGGGCTGGGCTCTGCCGGCGTAGAACATAAGCAAGTAGGAAGGAAAAGCATAAATTTCAAGGAATTCAAAAGCAAATATTACAGTCCACACTGTTATCTCAATGCCAAACGCAAGTTTAAGCGCCTCCCCGAGGCATGATACATGTGCAGGAATTAAAGGCAGGACAGGAGCCACAACGGAGTCACTTATCGGCGGTGGAGCAGCACGGAGTGGGTTCGCCTCATGGAGCAGCGGGGTCGGCAGCGCCTTGCTTCGGCTTGGTGCTGAAGGCCCAAAACTTCCCCAGCAGAGCCTCCGAGTGACCCTTCACGGCCTCGGCAGCGGCAGCGGCACGCTCGCTGCTTACTGGCTCCAGCAGGCTGTCGAGGTCGACGCCGGGATCGCGAAGGTAGATGTGGGTGAGGGCCCGCATCAGCGCTGCAGAAGACAGGACACGCGCCTCGGCCTCGGCCGTGGGGCCAAGGCCAAGGGCGACATCTTCAAGAGCACGAACCAGGAAGGGAAGCAGCTTGGCGGGGCCGTCCTCGGCGCCAGCCAGTGGGCTCTCCAGGCCGCTGTCATAAAGCGTCCTCAGCGAGGAGCAAGCCTTCGCCTCCATCTCCGCGAAGGCCATGCGGTCCTCGGCAAGAACCTGGGCCTTGTTGTCCAGCTCGACCTTCCTCGCCCCAACTCCTGCTCCAGCGCGCCTAGGCGGTCACGGCGCCTCCTGAGCTTGACCTCCCTCTCCTTGACGGCCGCCTCATGATCCTTCACGCCTTCTTCCTGCTCTCGGCGAAGGCGGGCCTCTTTCGCGAGCTGGTCCCGCAGGCCTTGCAGCTCGTCCTCCAGCGCCTTGCAGCGACCATGGACATCGACCACCTCCCCCAGGGCTGCGTCACGAGCAGCCTTCGCCTCAAGGACGGCCTGCCTCTCCTCATCGCAAGCCGTCGAGGCCTGGACCAGCGCCTCCCGAATCGAAGCGTCGGAGCGAATCCATCCTGAAGCCAGCTCCAAGCGCCCGGCAACCAAGCGAGGGTCGGTGCCAAGAAGATCCTGCCGCAGCCGGTCCAGCTCAGCAGCAGCACGATCCAGAACGGCAGGAGGAGTCGGAGAGATAGCAGTCGGTGGAGTAGGAGAAGGCGGCAGCGCGACCACAACATCCTGAGGCGGAGCTTGCTGCGCCCCAACGGCTGAAGTGGCGGCAGCAGGCAAAGGCACCTCGAGAGTCACTTGGGCCATGGGAGCTGAGCTCGCCCCAGCCGGCTCAGCCAGGCCTCGCGAGGACGACCGGGCAGGAGAAGCCCATGCGTCGCGGTCACCCTCCTTCGCGGGCAGAGGCGCTGCCACGGATGGAACCTCAGGAGCTCCCTTCGGCTTCTTTGCTGCGGCCGCCAGCCTATCCAAGAGATGCGGACGTCAAGCCTGAGAAGCAGAACAAGAAATAAAGATAAGAATCAAGCGATTACGGGTCGTCGCCAGTGAGCTCAAGCGGCCTCCGGCCAAATTTGAAGCCCGAAAGCCGGCTGGAAGGGTCAACCTCGGGAAGCTTGGAAGCGGAAGGTGCGTCTGCGGTCCGCCTCGGAGCCAGGGCAGACCCGCGGGAGATCATCCCGGTCCTGTCCTTCTTCGGGATCGGGGGCAAGCTCCCGCCGTCCTGCTCGTCATCATCCTCATCGTCATCGCTCGGAGACAGGCGGAGAACGCGGGACCTGCGCTGGAGGAGGGGAGCCCTCGACTCTCCGCCAGTTGCCTCGGAGTCAGGCCCTTTTTCCCGCTCCCCTCCTTCCTCCTCTTTGCTGGAGTCGTCGGAGGGCACGTCCATCGGTTCCTCGGGAGTTTCCATGGGCACGGGCCCATCCCCATTGAAGACGGGCATGGACTCCACTACCTGTTCCCAGTCGTCGCGGAGGAACAAGGGCGTAGGAGCGCCCTCCAACATCGCCACTGACCAGAGATTGGAGGACCGCAGCCAGATCTTCGTCGGCCAAGGCCATGGGGCTCGGATGGGGCCTCCACATCGAAAGTGAGTACTGCCGAAGCGGAGCCAGCTGGTGCTCCAGGAATTCCCTCAGCAGCGATGTGCCGGTCAACTTCGCCGCTGCCATGTTGGCCGGCCTCAGATCCGCGTCCATCTTCTCCAACACCAGCTTCGCGCGGGGGTCCGCTAGCTCCGCACAACCCCAATCGCTGGAGATCGTGGGCTGCTTCATGGGCAAGATCAGCCGAGGGTGGATGCGCCCAGCATCTGCCAAGACCCACTTGCTCCTGAAGCCCTCAATCCTTTTCCCGGGGTTCGAAATGGCAATGGCGCCACCGTACGCGATGAAGCTCGCGCACGCGGAAGCAGGACCGCGAGAGGTCCGGAGGTAGAAGTAGTGGCGCAGCAAGGCCACTGAAGACTGCACCCCTACATGAGCCTCACAGTAATAGGCGAAGATTGCCAGGAGAAGGACGGAGTTGGGGTGGAGATGCAGAGCCTGTAGCTTATAATGGCGGAGGACAGAGAAGAAGAACTCGGAGAAGGGAGGCACCAGGCCAGCAGCAATGGCGCTTACAAAGAACGGATAGAAGGTGCTCCCTTGGCCCTCAGGGGTGGCGGAGCCGGCCTTGAACACCTTCGCCCCGTCGATGCCCTGCGCCGCCGCCATCCGGCGCAACCGGGCGAGGCTCGCCTCCGACACGTTCGGCGAGTCCAGGGCAGACGAGTACCAAGCTCCGGTCGGGGACTGACGAGGCGCCATGGCTTCCTAGGTCACACGGTCGGAGTAGATCTGGAAATTTTGGAGGAAGGAAGGAGAGGCGCAAGAAAGGGGATCTGAGCAGCAACCGGAGAAAGCAAAAAAAAGCAAAGCCTAGGTAGATGCCGCTTCCTTATCAACTCGCGCGGTTACTGAGGCGCCCACGTCCAGTCAACCGCCATGCGGCGCCCAAGGCCGCAGGCTGTTAGGGCCCGCGGCGCTTCGCGCTTGCCCTTTCGCCTCCCTGCATGGCCAAGTCCGGGCGCGCCTTGGGCCCGGGGGCTACTGTCGGCGTTCTGGGAACGGGGGTCCCAGACTTGCCTACCTGCGGCCTACGGCGTGGCCCAAATGGGGGCCCAGCGCGGCCCGTCTTCATCAACACAGACCCAAGACCCTCGCGAGGGGCCAAGCCTCGTGGGGCGGAGGACACAGAGCTTCCTCAGGCACAGCCTCATCAGGCTGGCTCGCGAGGAGGCGGAGAGATCAAGGCGGGGTACCTCACGAGGTTCCCGTGACGCAAGCCATGACGACCGAAGGCGCCAGGCGGGCGCCAGCCGCGCAGTGTCCTCCTTTCCTCTTTGGTGCAAAGGGAGCAAGCTCGGGCGAGATCATCAAGCAAAGGCACTCGTTTCGGTGCAACGACACCAAGACCAGTCCAACGGCAGGGAGGAAGTCATTGTGGAGCCCAAGCCAACGTCACCACCAGAGCCTTTGGCAGGCGAGGACCAACTTTAGTCAAGATAAGTGTACCAGATGTTCCCCTTCAAAATGGCCAATTGTTGGCGCCCTTCCCGCTCAATATTTGGGAAGAGGCCTAGGGCTTTTGCCTATAAGACTAGCCACCCACAGGGTAAAGAGATCAGAGGGGAATCAAGAGATCAGAGGGGAATCAAGAGATTGGATCAGATCGAAATCGGAGAGAGAATCGAGAAGAGAGAGAGAGAAGGGTGATTGAACTCCTCCCAGCAGTTCATCGCCCCAGCCAAGAACAGACCCTCGCGAGGTTGTTCTTCCTTGTATTGATCATCATCATCAGCCCAAGAGGTAATCCACCACACCACACACTGGAGTAGGGTATTACACCACAACGGTGGCCCGAACTAGTATAAACCCTGTGTCTCTTGTGCTGTTCTTTCCATAGCTTAGATCTTAGCGAGGCGGAGGGGTGCAGGTAGGTAGAAGGCGAAATCTCCGTGTGCACTCCAGTGTTCGAACCTCAAGGGTCTTCCGGAACCCGAAACCCGACATTGCTGAAATGCTGAGGCCAATCTTTTTGCGTACTCGCTTGACTGATATCTTGAAAATGCCTCCTTATGCAAAGTACATGAAAGATATCATCACCAATAAGAGAAAAATACTGGAAGCTGGAATCTCCACCATGCTTGCTAATTACACTTTTAAGGATGGAGTACCTAAAAAACTTGGAGATCCGGGAATACCAACTATACCTTGCTCTATCAAAAAGAATTATGTGAAAACTACTTTATGTGATTTAGGAGCTCGTGTTAGTGTTATGCCTTTCTCTTTATATAAAAGATTTGATTTGAATAAACTCATACCTACTGAAATATCTTTGCAAATGTTTGATAAATCAACTGCCATACCTATCGGTATTTGTGAGGATGTGCCCGTTGTTGTTGCTAATGTTACTATTTTAACTGACTTTGTTATACTTGAGATGCCCGAGGACGAGAACATGTCGATTATCCTTGGTAGACATTTCTTGAATATTGCAGGGGCTGTTATTGATTGCAATAAAACCAAGGTCACATTTCATATCAATGGTAATGAGCATATGGTGCACTTTCCGCAGAAACAATTCCAAGTGAATGGTGTTAATGTTATTGAAAAATCTCCGACAATCACTATTGGAAGTTTTCAAATACCTCTACCTACTGTCAAAAAGAAATATGAAATGCTTATTGTTGAGGATTTTAAATATCCCCATTGAGGTAACTTAGTGATTTACGGAAGTTCTTTGGTTTCATGCTAATCGAAAGTGGTTGTTAATAAGACTTGATCAACCTTATTAATGGATCATTTTTGAGAGGTATGAAGTTGATGAATTTAGTAAGCACTACCTTTTGTCCTACCTTTTGTTTTCTGTCTTTATTAGTTAAATAAAATAAAATGCCATGTTTTCACTGTTTTCTGAATTTTCCGTGCAATAAAAAATGATCCAAAAATAAAAAAGTTCTCAGAATGCACTGAAAATTTAATATGATTTTTTTCCGAATATTTAAGAATTTTTGGTGCAAATAACATCAGAGGGAGGTGCACCAGGTGGGCACAACCCACCTGGGCGTGCCAGGACTCCCAGGCTCGCCTTGGTGGGTTGTGGTCCCCACATGGCCCCCCTCACTTATCCCTTCACACCACATCATCACTTACCTCAAGAAAAAAATTCTCTATTGCTCTCTCTCCCGTGTTCTTGCTCTCAAACCCGCGGATTTCGATCCCTTTGCTCGAAGCCTTTTTCGGAAACTATTTCGGGGGATTGTTGCTCGGTATGTGACTCCACTATTTGTTTAATTAGTTTTTGTTTTAGTGGTTTATATTTTGAATAATTTGCTACTCTTGGTGCTGCTGTAGATGAGCTTGCATGTTGAATTCTTAGAGTTCTAAGTAGTTTGAATGCTTGATATGGCCTCTATGTATCCCTATGAGTAGTTGGTATCATTTTTGTGAAGTTTTGTTGAGAAAATTTTGTGGACTAAAAATTTCAGAATTTTTGTTCATAAGAAAAACATGAATATCTTTAGGAAGTTTGGTTCCAAGAAGAACTCCAAGGGAGTTATTGGGAGTCGTCTGACAATGATCTCCACCTCCGGAGGTTCGCGGAAGTACGCCCGTGCGAATGGCCGCACACCCTGTTCATGGAAGAGGTTGGAATCCCGGAAGAGTTTACACAATATGTTGCTAATGCCGGCCTCACCGACTTCATCGCAGCTGAATGTGAACAGTATCATCTCCTCACAAACACCTTTGTTCAAAGTTTTAATTTCATTCCTAGGAATAATCCTCCTGACGTGCAGTTTAATTTATATGCTGAGACCCGTCGGAGACCACTCACTGAATTTTGTAACATATGCATGATCCCTTTTGACAGGAGCTTAGTTGAGCCCAGGCCGGTAGAGTTTGAGGCCTTTTATCATACCTTGACAGTGGGAGATGAGAGAGGGGTGTGAGGTATCACTATCGCTGGCTTGCATTTTCCTGTTGTTCATTACTTTGCTCTTTTCATTGCAAAATGCTTGCTTGATAGAGAGAAGGTGGGTGCACTCAGTTCACCAGACCTTGCTGTTTTACGTCGTGCACTAGAGGGCGATAACACTTATAGCTTGGGAGCTATTGTGGCACGTCGCCTCCACATTAATAAGTCCAAGGGTAAAATACATGGTGGGATTTTCGCTACTCGTTTGGCGGCTCACTTCAATGTTGAGATACGCCTTCATGATTATCCTTTGACCAAGGTTTACCTAAACCGCGCAGCCATGGAACACCACCATTTTATTGCACAAGATTACCCTGACATCCCTATTCCCTATAACTTGGTTTTCAACATTGAAACTCGTGATATTATTCCATTGCCTAATCTTGCTTTGTTTGATCCTGTTGCCAAGGGCGGATATAGAATTATGCATGCGGACATCATCGCCTACCAGAACGACCAGGATGCAGGGGAGGAGGAAGAGCCTCAGGAGTGGGATCAGTGGATGCCCGCTCCTCAGTACCCCAACTACTATCCAGGCTACTAATCGATTACCAAGCTAGGCCAACAACCTAAGCTTGGGGGAGTACGTGTTTCTCGCCGACATTACAATCATGTTCACACATCTCATTCCAGTTGTCGGTGTTCACACTTTTTCATTGTATCATCCATGCTTAATTGTATTTTCTTGCTTTCTTCTTGTGTGTTTGAAAAACCTTTGAAAACCCCAAAAAAGTTGTAGTTAGTTTAATTTCTATGCATGCTTAGCTGTAGCATTCAAAAGAAAACCCAAAAAGATTTCCTTGTTCTTCTTTTTCTTGTTGGGAGTTTTCCCGTGTAAATAGTTTTTTTGTTTTTATTTTTCCCTTTTAGTGTGTTTCTCTGAATTTCTTTTCTTTTTATTTGAGTCGTACCAAGGAGAAGACCACGATGAAAATGTTGAGTGGCTCTCATATGAATAAGTATGGATCTATTAAAGAGCCCATTTTACCTTGTCTTCTCCTATTGAATAAAATGTTTGCAGATTCCAGCTTAGTCCATGGCACTCTTGCACTATTATTATTTTCATATCGTTCGGTCATGCAAGTGAAAGGCAATAATGACGATATTCGATGAACTAGCCATGGCAGAGAGAAATGGGTATGAACTTAACTTGTTCTGTTTGTGTAAATATGTTTAACCTAGTATCCATGATTCATCCCATTATGATTAAACATGTTTGCAATGACAATTAGAGATTATAGTTTGTCATGCCATGCATAAGTAGCTAGGAGTGGATAATGATTTATCTTGGATATCAACATTGTGTTAAAATGATTGTGATGTAGTACGATGATATGGTATCCTCCTCTGAATGTTCAAGTGGCTTGACTTGGCACATGTTCATGCATGTAGTTGAATCAAAACCAACATAGCCTCGAGGATATTTATGTTCATGGTGTTCATATCCTACTCATGCTAGTGTCTAATGTTACTTATGCATAATGCATGTTCATGACCGTTGTTGCTCTCTAGCTGGCCACTTCTCAATCTAATTGCTACCCTTCGCTTGTACTAAGTGGGAATTTAATGTCGCTTGAAGCTACATCGATATTTCCCCAAAGAGGAAGGGATGATGCAGCATAGCGGCAGTAGGTATTTCCCTCAGATATGAAACCAAGATTATCGAACCATTAGGAGAACCAAGCAACACAACGTAAATAGCACCTGCACACAAATAACAAATACTCATAACCCGACGTGTAAAAGGGGTTGTCAATCCCTTTCGGGTAACGACGCCAGGAATTGGCAAACGAACATGAGAAAGTTGTAAATATTGATAGATCGAACGCCAAATAAAATAAGTTGCAGCAAG
This sequence comes from Triticum dicoccoides, assembly GCF_002162155.2. Taxonomy (NCBI): domain Eukaryota; kingdom Viridiplantae; phylum Streptophyta; class Magnoliopsida; order Poales; family Poaceae; genus Triticum; species Triticum dicoccoides. The sequence continues at coordinate 457,375,624 of NC_041384.1, read as the reverse complement.
GTATTTTTGTATTTTTGGTTTAGTAGAACTGAAAATAAAAGGCAACTAAAATATATCACAAAGGCAAATAATATGAGAAAGAGACCCAAGCGCCGTAGGTTTCACTAGTGGCTTCTCTCGAGAAAAATAGCAAACAGTGGGTAAAGAAATTACTGTTGCGCAATTGATAGAACTTCAAATAATCATGACGATATCTAGGCAATGATCATTACATAGGCATCACGTCCAAGATTAGTAGACCGAGTCCTGCCTACATCTACTATTATTACTCCACACATCGACAACTATCCAGCATGCATCTAGTGCATTAAGTTCATGGGGAAACGGAGTAATGCAATAAAAATGATGACATGATGTAGAAATGATCTATCTATGTAGAGATAGACCCCATCATTTTATCCTTAGTAGCAATGATACATACGTGTCGGTTCCCCTTCTGTCACTGGGATCAAGCACCGTAAGATCGAACCCACTACAAAGCACCTCTTCCCATTGCAAGATAAATAGATCAAGTTGGCCAAACAAAACCCAAATGTTGGAAAAGAAATACGAGGCTATAAGCAATCTTGCATAAAAGAGATCAAAGAAACTCAAATAAATTTCATGGATATAAAAAGATAGATCTGATCATAAACTCAAAGTTCATCCGATCCCAACAAATACACCGCAAAAAGAGTTACATCATATGGATCTCCAGGAGACCATTGTATTGAGAATCAATCGAGAGAGAGGAAGTCATCTAGCTACTAACTATGGACCCAAAGGTCTACAAAGAACTACTCATGCATCATCGGAGAGGCACCAATGGAAGTGGTGAACCCCTGCGTGATGGTGTCTAGATTGGATCTGGTGGTTTTGGACTCTGCGGCGGCTGGAATTGATTTTCGTCAACTCCCCTAGGATTTTTTGTAATATTGGGGTATTTATAGAGCAAAGAGGCAGTCCGGGGGGCACCCGAGATGGGCACAACCCACCAGGGCGTGCCTGGGCCTCCAGGCGCACCTTGGTGGGTTGTGCTCCCCTCGCAGCACCCCCAGGCTGCCTTGGCCCATTAGGTGTCTTTTGGTCCATAAAAATTCTCCGTGAAGTTTCATTGCATTTGGACTCTGTTTGGTATTGATTATCTGCGATGTAAAAAACATGCAAAAAACAACAACTGACACTTGGCACTATGTCAATTGGTTAGTGCCAAAAAACGAAATAAAATGATTATAAAACATCCAAGATTGATAATATAATAGCATGGAACAATAAAAAATTATAGATACGTTGGAGACGTATCAACATCCCAAGCTTAACTCCTACTCGTTGTCGAGGGACTAATCCACGAACACCTATGGGACCGGCGGACCGAGTCCCTTTCGGTTCGGCGGGGGCGGAGGTCGCACGAAGAGCGGATCGAGGCGAAGCACACGAGCAGTTTACCCAGGTTCGGGCCGCACGGATGCGTAAAACCCTACTCCTGCTTTGTGGTTTGTATTGAGTTCTAGCTCGGGAGCGTGGAGTGCTACAGTACACACCAACGGCTAACGAGACCGAGCCTGAGTGTTCTCTTTTTTCCGAACCCCCCCTCTACGTTGCACATGGGCCTCCTTTTATATGCTCAGGGGTCACCGACAGGTGGCAACGGAGACAAAGGGTAAAAATGGAAAGGTGCTGCGGTAGGTACAGCTACCTGCTACAGTGTATCATACCTAACCCTGACGGCAGGGGACAAGGGCATTAAATGCCCGTCTGTGTCGCCTAAACAGTGCAAAAAGGACCGTCAGGGACGCCACCGCTCGCCACGATGGCAATCTTGTCAGCGCCGCTTGCCACTGCGCACCGCTGGCTGCACAGCCTCCCGCCACGCATGCCTGGAAGGGTCCCAGAGCGACATGTTGGTGGATGTGCTGGAGCGCGGGCATAGAGTGGTGGCTTGCCGCGGCAAGCGCCTTGCCGCGGTCGTTGTCTTGTCGCGTCCGGGAGCTTGTCGCTCACCGGGCCTTGCCGGGACGCGAGGCGCGCCGCGGCAAGTTCCTTGAGATGCCTTGGGTGGCCTTCCCGGCAAGCTCCTCTTGCCGGGGTCTTGTCTCCTTAAGCGCCTTGCCTTGGTTGGCCTTCCCGGCAAGCTCCTCTTTCCGGGGTCTTGTGGTGTCTTGGTTTGGATACTTTGTTCTTGAATGGCTCCAAAGGAACCACGGAGGACCTTGGCGGTCACCCGGCAAGCCTTGCCGCGGGATGCTGCGACTGCCCGTGCACAAGTTCGGGATACTAGGGTACCCCTACTCTAGTACACCGACAGGAGCCCCCGGGCCTGGGCCATACACGGTGCCGAGCGCTGTTGGGCCAGGCCCAAAATAGGGCACAGGCACGCGCGGCCTAGGTTACGCCGTGTCCCTCTCTGTATCCATCGCGCCCTCCCCGAACGGCACGCGTTGAATGCGGCGTCGTGGGAGATATCGTGGGTGGTTTCTTTATTCGGAAATGCGGAACGTCCGCCCCCTCCCTCTTTATAAGCAGGGGAAATAGGGGTAGTTCGTCCATTCGCCCGTTGCTGCTCCAATCTCAAAAATCTCCGCCGCTCCCTCGTCTTCCCAAAGCCGAAAGAGAGCAGCGCTCCGCCCCCCATCGCCACCAGCACCACCAACGCCGTCGACCTCCTCCACCACTTCCGCCATGGCCCCAAAAGCCGACAAGGGGAAGGTCGTGAAGTCGACCGAGGCGCAGCGGCTTGCGGCGCTGCGAAAGGAGCGGGTAGTCTTCCCCCCCCCCCAAGCTTGCCGCGAGGGAGCTGAGGGAGAACTACTACCTCTTCTGGTCGACGGCGACACGAGCGCATCCGCGCACGAAGGTACTTCCCGCCGCCGCTTGGAAGAAGGCCCCAAACGGATACCCTTTCTTCGCCTTGTTCTTCTACTGCGGGCTCTGCCCGCCTTTCTCTGAATTCTTCTGCGATATCATGAACACCTACGGGTTCCATCTCCTCGACTTCACCCCCAATGCCGTTCTGACCATGGCGGTTTTTGCACATCTCTGCGAAAACTTTGTCGGAGTCCATCCCAATGTAGCCCTCTTTCGCCACTTCTTTATACCCCGAGTAGAGAGAGGAGAGCCTTTATCCGGCGGAATTGCCTGGATCTCAAGGGCCGGCAAGAAGGAAACTTATCTGGAGGGATAATTCCGCGGCAAGTGGGAGGAGTGGAGAGCAGACTGGTGCTGGATTGACAAGGAGAACCCGCAGCCATTCACCACCCGGCGCCAAACCCAGTAGCACGCGGCAGCGATTGGAGTGACGTGGCCCCGGAAGACGACATGCTGAAGATTGCTGTCACCCGGATCCTACGCCTCAGGCTTGCCGGGCTCACTGTAGGCGCTGTTGGCGCGGATTTTCTTCGCCGCCGCATCGCCCCCCTGCAGGAACGGGGGAGACCCACTTGGGAGTTCAAGAATGCGGCAGATATCATGAGGCTGCGGCCGGGCCTCAACTTCAACTTCACAGTTCTGGAGCTCAACGCAATGCTCCAGGAGCTGTTCAAGTACGACCCTCAACACCCTGAAGTTTTCAGGTTGCCGGGGGGGTCGTTCCGCTGTGTAACAACTCCACGCTCGACCGCATCCGTGCAATGATGCCGTTGTGCGACTCGCATGGAATTGTCCCAACTTGGCAAGAGCCTGCAAACGACGTCGTGCAGCAATTCTTTGATGACTTGGTAGAAGTGCCGATCCGCTCCGACGAGAAAGATAGCCTCACCCGCGACACCACTGATGCGGAGATGGCACTCATCGCCACTAGGCTAGAAGAGGCGGCGGCAGCCGCAGCCGTGGGCGAATTTGGATTCACCGTGGAGGAGGCAGAGGCAGCAGAGGCGGCAAGCCGTGCCGAGCGAGGGGAGCTTGCCGGCGAGAAAGAGCTTGCCGGGCATAACGTCGAGTCGAGCGAGCCCGCCAAGGATACGAGCGGCTCGCTGGAGATCAACTCGTCTTCCTCCTCATCTTCAGATAGCTCGCCGCAAGCAGAGCCTCCATCCCCACCAAGAAGGCGTCTCCGCAAGGTCGGTGACGTAGCGGAGCGGTAGGCGAGGCAACAGTCGCCGCGCCGCGTGACACGCTCCACCGCGGCAAGCACTGTTACCGCGGGAGCGCCTCACGCTGCGACGGCAACTGGAGCGGGGCCCTCCCGGACCACCGCTTCTACTCCTGCCGCTTCTCACGCCACGGCGACAGTCGGAGCGGGGTCGTCTCAGACCGCCGCCACTGCTCCCGCCAAGCGGCCAAGGGAAGCTACTCCTCCGCCTCCTTGCGCCGGACGTGAGCCAGACTTCGACTTCTCCGTGTTCAGCTCCGACGAGGAAGAAGAAGAAGAGTAAGACTCCCTTGGTGTACTTGTAGTTCTTCAATCCTTGCTGTTTGTCTTGTATCTCATTTGCTTGACTCTGAACTTGTTCCTTTTTAGGACTCTGGCCCAGAGAGCAGCAAAGAGAGCCAAAGTCTTGGTGATTGTCATCGAGGACGAACCTACTGCGGTAGCAGGGGGTGCGCCCGAGACAACCTTGCCGGACCCGGCAACTTTTCTCCAGAGCAGCCCCCAGTGTAAGTATATGGTTTGCTTTCCGCTGTGAGATGCGCATGGATAATCTGTCTTTGCTGATATCTTACTGCTGGTTTGTGTAGGAGCAGAGCAGCCCCACCAGGAGCCAAGGGAGAATCCCCCGACAAGGGAGAGCTCTCCGGCAAGGGAGGGCTTTCCGGTAAGGGAGAAGTCTCCGGCAAGGGACAGCACCAGCGGCCCCCCGATGGTGGAGACCACGACTGCAGAACCCGGCACAGGTAATCCTTTCGCTTCAAAACTTTCCTTGGGTTCTTCTTCTTTTGATCTTCTTGGGTTTTTGCTTGACTCTTCTCCCTTTCCCGGCTGTCAGACCCATCTGCTACGGAGCCGATGGAGACCGAGGTTGCCGCCGAAGAAACGGCCGGTGCTGACGATCCCGCCGGCGCAGAGGCCGCCAAGGCTGCCGTCGCGGCAACTGGCGAGGGGTCTGGTGATCGCACTGACGGCCCTGAGGCCGCAGGAGCGCCAGGCGCTACACCGACCGCCGACCCATCCACCGCTGCCGCAGCGCCAGGCTCCGAAGAGCCCCAGCCAGGCGTCTACTTGAAGGCCGGCGACGACGTCTTCATCAACCTTCCCTGGGCATCGAGCTCCAGGGCGTCGGTCGAGGAAGAGATCTTCGATGGGGAGGTGCTTGCCTCCGATGGGCTGACGCTGGTTGACGCGCCGAGCAGTAGCAGCAACGAGCCCGAGGAAGAGCGGCTGCTGCGGAAGTTGTTGTCGCTCTACCGCGCGCGGCAAGCCAAGCTGGAATCCCACGAGGTGCTTGTCGCGAAGGCGGGAGCAGACATCGAGAAGCGCGCGGAAGAGCTCGGGGGTTTCCACCAGGAAGCCCTCCGGTCCCTAGCGGAGGAGCGGGAGCAGCTCGCCGAAGCGCAGAAGGCCTTCCTCCTCGAGAAGGCTAAAGTCGAAGAGCAACAGCGACTTGCCGCTGTGAAGCTATCCGCGGAGGAGGGCGAGCTGGCGCAGCGGAAGGTCAATCTTGACGCCCACGAGGAGGACCTTGCCGTGCGCAAGGAAAAACTCAGCAGAGCCCTTAAGCAAGCAGAGGATGCTGCCGCAGTTGCCGAGGCCGCCAAGAAGGAGCTGGAGATGAAGGTGGTGCAGCTGGAGGCCGATCTTGCCGAGAAGGGCAAAGAGCTCAGCGCCGCCAAATACTCCAACGCGGATCTTGAGTTGAAGCTGACCACTTTGACCGAGACGCTGGACGGCGCCAAGGAGCAGGAGACGGCCTTGAAAGAAGAGATCAAGGCCGACAAGGCGCTATTGGAGAGTGTTGCCGCCACCCAGAATGCTTTCAGGGAAAATGTGGAGCACTAGACGGAGAGCCTCGTGAGCGCTGTCGCAGATATTGACAGGGAGTTGGCGCAGCTAGGGATGGAGGATCTCGGGTATCCCTCCAACGAGAACCTCCAACCCAGCGCCAAGCTCGTCATGTTCTTCAAGGGCGTGGCGACGGCCCTCCAGCGACTCCGGGAGAGGATCCCAAAGCAGTTGGCCGACGAGTCACGCAAGATCTGCGCGGGAGCTCTTCAGAAAGTGTTGGTGAAGGTGGCCTTCCGCAATCCGGGCCTCAACCTCACCAACATCCTCAAGACCCTGCCGCCGGATGCCGATCTGGAGGTGCTCAAGGCCCTTGTCACACCCATTGTGGACAAGGTGAGCGGGATCAAGAGGATCGAGGGCGATCGCGTAGATTAGGCCGCCCATTTCTTCTTTTCTTGTCGCTGTTTGTCATGCTATGAAAACAATCTGTTAGAGCCGCGACAAGCTATCTTTGTAATATAACTCTATTCTGGGTAATGATTGCAATGTTATTCCCTTTACTTGATTCCTCCCTTTGTATGTTTTTACCCTACGCTTTTAGGGAACTTGCTGGTGCAGGCACCTGAGCCGCGAGCGCTGAGTGCGGGACGTCAGTAGCCTGCTGGCGGTGCCGCTACCGACAAGAAACCTTGTCGCAACTAGTTGCAGCTCACTTAAGTTGTTGAGCGGACTCGAAACAAAGTAAGGGCGCAACTAGCTACGAGTTGGTTCCTTCCATACAAAGTGCGGTCGTTCAAGGGAGATAACTTAAAATTTAAAAAATCTGATTGCTCAAACTTTGGCAACTTAGCTTTTCTGTTGTTTGCTTCCCGGTAAGGCAAAATTTTCTTGAACGACGCCTGGTCCATACCATTATCTTCTCCTTTCCTCCCCGGCAAACTTGTGGGCGAGGGAACCTTCCTTTCCTTGAGAAAAAAGAAAGAAGAGAAAATAAAGATACGGAGCCTTACGGCTCGTTATTGCTTACCGTGGAATAGGTGCTGCACAAAGTGTCAGATCATATATGCCAAAAAATAGAGAGCATGAAATTGACAAAATGTGCGGAGCACATGAGCTTTACTTATGCACGGGGTCTGCGCCCGGCTTTGTACAAAGGATTGCATGCAACAGTGGCAAGACTTGTACAAAAGGTGGTTGCCGGAACAGGTTCCGGCAACCGCGCCTTACGGGTAAAACTTACGAAGATGCTCAATGTTCCAGGAGTTGCTCACCGGAATGCCATCTTCGGTCTCAAGGCAGACAGCGCCAGGCCTAGTGACTCGTTTCACCCGGTAAGGGCCTTCCCACTTCGGCGTCAACTTGTTGGAATTGTTGGCGGACTGAACACGCCGAAGAACAAGGTCACCTTCCTCGAGACTTCTGGCGTTAACTTTGTGGCTATGGTAGCGGCGCAAAGCTTGCTGGTAGCGAGCAGCTCGCACAGCAGCCTGAAGACAGTCTTCCTCAAGGAGCAACGCGTCATCTTGTCGCAGCTGCTCTTGCTCGAGCTCATCATAAGCGATCACTCGAGGTGACCCGTATACGAGTTCCATGGGGAGAACTGCCTCTGCTCCATAGACTAGAGCGAAAGGTGTCCGGCCAGTGGCTCGATTTGGCGTCGTTCTGATCGACCAAAGAACCACTGGCAGCTCCTCGATCCAGTTTCTTCCGCACTTGTGCAGCCTGTCGAAAGTCCTGGTCTTGAGCCCGCGCAGCACTTCAGCATTTGCCCTCTCCGCTTGGTCGTTGCTTCTCGGGTGAGCAACAGAAGCGAAGCAGACCTTGGCGCCAAGATCTTGGACGTACTGCATGGAGGTGCGGCTCGTGAATTGCGTACCGTTGTCGGTGATTATCCTGTTAGGGATCCCGAAGCGGCAAACAATCGACCTGAAGAACTTGACTGCTGACTGTGCTGTCACCTTCCTCACTGGTTCCACTTTCGGCCACTTTGTGAACTTGTCGATTGCGACATACAAGTACTCAAAGCCCCCGACTGCTCGGGGAAAGGGGCCGAGGATGTCGAGCCCCCAGACCAAAAATGGCCAGGATAAAGGGATCGTCTGGAGAGCTTGAGCTGGTTGGTGTATCTGCTTGGAATGGAACTGGCACGCTTCACACTTGGTTACTTGTGCAGTTGCATCCTGGAGGGCTGTCGGCCAAAAGAAACCTTGCCGGAATGCTTTGCCGACAAGTGCTCTTGCACCAATGTGGTGACCACATATGCCTCCATGTATCTCTGCCAACAGCTTTTGTCCGTCTTCCCGGTGAATACACTTCAATTTCACACCGTTGAGTCTTCTTCTGTACAGTGTCTTGTTGACAAACTGGTACATACTTGACTGCCGGGCTACTCTTTCCGCTTCTTCTTGCTCTTCGGGAAGTTCTCCTGTCTGAAGGAAATGGACAATCTGCTGTGCCCATTCTGGAGCTTGTGGCTCGACAACAAGGACTAAAGGCAAATCTGCTGCTGCGGGAACATCCGCTTCTACGGCGAGCACCTGCGGCTCTGCCGGAGCTTGACGTTCCCCGGCAAGCTTGCCGGAGCAAAGCTTGTCGGGAGCTTCTGCTTCAACGGAAGAAACCCTAGGGCTTGCCGGAGCAGATTGCTCCTCAGCGCTCTTGGCGTTGATCTCGGGGACCTTCTTTGCCAAAGGCAAATCTGCTGCTGCGGGAACGTCCGCTTCTACGGCGAGAACCTTCGGCTCTGCCGGAGCTTGACGTTCCCCGGCAAGCTTGCCGGAGCAAAACTTGCCGGGAGCCTTTGCTTCAATGGAACAAACCCTAGGGCTTGCCGGAGTAGATTGTTCCTCAGTGCTCTTGGCGTTGATCTTGGGGACCTTCTTGGCGGCGGCTTCGGGAAGCTCTGCCGGAAAATAGTCACCAGAAATCAACTTCCTCTTCTTACTTTGTCCAGTTGATGGCGTTACAGACGGTTGAGTCAGCTTGAGCACAAAGATCCCTGGTTCCACAGGTAACTTAAGCGCAGCGCACTTTGACAGGCCATCGGCAACGGCGTTCTGAGCTCTTGGAACATGCTCCATCTGTAAGCTGTCAAAGTGCTCTTCTAGCTTTCTCACTTCATCGATGTAAGCTTCCATCAACGGACTCTGATAACTCTTGTTCACTTGGCGGACGACAAGCTGTGAGTCACCCCGGACAATGAGCTTCTTGATCCCAAGGTCTGTCGCGATCCTGAGACCGGCAAGCAAGCCTTCATACTCTGCAGTATTGTTTGTTGCTTGCTCCTTGGGAAAGTGCATCTGGACTATGTACTTGAGGTGCTCTCCGGTGGGTGCGATAAGCAGCACGCCAGCGTCGGCGCCTTGCAGCGAAAAAGAACCATCAAAGTACATCAGCCACTCTTTGCTTGCTTCGTCGACGGGGATGCTCGTTTCTGGAATTTCTTCATCTGGTTATGGCGTCCATTCTGCTATGAATTCTGCCAATGCTCTGCTCTGGATAGTTGAAGTACTCTCAAACTTGAGTCCAAAGCTTGACAGTTCCAGTGCCCACTCAACAATCCTGCCTGTCGCTTCTGGATTCTGTAGTATCCTCTTCAGCAGAAAGCGAGTGACAACTGTGATCTCATGTGCTTGGAAGTAATGGCGCAGCTTTCTCGAGGCCATGAGAAGGCCGAAAAGCAATTTCTGCACGCCAGAGTACCTTGACCTAGCCCCCTGCAGAAGGGAACTGACAAAGTAAACTAGGCGCTGCACCATTTTCTTTTTTATCTCCTCGCGCATCTGCGCGGATCCATCTTTGTCGGGACCAGAGCTTGCCGGGGAAGCCCCCTGCTTGTCGCTGGATGCGCCTGCCGTGGTTGCTAGCTCGTCATCTGCCTCCCTCTCTGCCACTAACGCAGCACTAACCACTTGATTGGTTGCCGCTATATATAGCAGCAACTTCTCTTGTGGCTTAGGTGCGACAAGTGTTGGAGCAGAGGACAGGTATCTCTTCAAGTCTTGCAGCGCAGCCTCCGCTTCCCGAGTCCATTTCATTGGACCTGCCTTTTTCAATAATTTGAAAAACGGCAGGGTGCGCTCAGCAAACCTAGAGATAAACCTGCTGAGAGCAGCCATGCAACCGGCAAGTCTTTGTACATCCTTGACGCGCTTTGGTGCTTCAATCTGCTCAATGGCCTTGATCTTGTCGGGATTGGCTTCGATTCCCCACTAAGACACGAAGAACCCGAGAAGCTTGCCGGAGGGGACTCCAAACACACACTTCTCTGGGTTGAGCTTGAGGCTGATCTTGCACAGATTTGCAAAGGTCTCGTCTAAATCTTGGATCAGAGTTGCCTTGTTCTTGCTCTTGACCACTATGTCATCCATGTAGGCTTCCACATTTCTGTGTACTTGTGGCTCAAGAGCGACATGGACTACTCTTGCAAACGTTGAACCAGCATTTTTTAATTCGAAAGGCATCCGTATGAAACAATACGTGCCACATGGAGTGATGAATGCGGTCTTCTCCTCATCCTCTTCTGCCATGAAGATTTGATGGTATCCTGAGTATGCGTCAAGAAATGAAAGCAAGTCACATCCAGCCGTGGAGTCAACAATCTGGTCAATGCGCGGCAAAGGAAATGGGTCTTTGGGACAAGCTTTGTTAACATCGATAAAGTCGATACAAAGTCTCCATTTCCCGTTCGCCTTGCGCATGACTACAGGATTGGCCAGCCACGTAGGATGGAGCACCCCTCTGACAAGGCCTGCTGCTTCCAACTTCTTGATCTCCTCTACAATGAATTCTTGGCGCTCCACTGCTTGCTTCCTGACATTCTGCTTGACGGGCCGTGCTTGAGGACAAACGGCAAGGTGGTGCTCAATTACTTTCCTGGGAACACCGGGGATGTCAGACGGTTGCCACGCAAACACGTCGACATTCACCCGCAGGAAAGCAATGAGCGCGCTTTCCTATTTAGGGTCGAGAGTGGCACTGATGGTGAAGGTACCACCAGTGTCGTCCTCCTTGGCGGACACCTTCTTCGTCTCTGGCGGAGCTGCCATTGTCTTCTTACACTTGCCGGTGGAGCTCGATGGTGCGTCCTCGACGGCAGCGCAGCACTCTGAAGAGGTGTGCTTGCCGGAGTGGGCATTAAAACTCTTGCCGGACTTGGTCTTCTTCTTCCCCCCGGGAGCTTCAACGGCAAGTGACTTGCGATCTGTTGTGGCTGCCGCTTCCCGGTAGATCTTGTCGGCGCAGATAAGAGCATCCTTCTTGTCGCCGGGGACAGAGATGACGCTTATCGGGCCTGGCATCTTCAGCATGTTGTATGCGTAGTGAGAGGCTGCCATGAACTTGGCGAGTGCTGGACGGCCAAGTATCCCATTGTAAGGCAATGGAATATCGGCAACGTCAAAAGTGACCCTCTCAGTCCTGAAGTTTAGCTCGTTGCCAAATGTTACAGGCAACATGACCTTCCCCTTCGGCTTGCTCCTTCCCGGGTTGATTCCTTGGAATGTGCTGGTCTCTTCAAGCTCGCTGTCAGGGATTTGGAGTTTCTGGAGTACCGCGGAGGAGATTAGGTTCAAGCCGGCCCTGCCGTCAACTAACATCTTAGTGACCTTGAGGTTGCGGATAGTTGGTGAAACCAACATTGGCAAGCACCCGACCGCAGTTGTGCGATCAAGGTGGTCCTCAATATCAAAGATGATAGGCGTGCTGGACCATTTCAGAAGCTTGCGTGACTCACAGGTGGTTCCGCCGCATTGACTTCCCGCACCCACTGCTTGAGTTGGCAGTGCGAAGTATGCAGAGATGCACCGCCGTCAATGCACAAGACCTCTGTGGCTTTCTGGAACTCCTGCTCACTGGTCTCGACATCCTCCATGTCTTCGTCGTCGTCGTCATCTTCATCCTTGTCGCGGCCGCGGGGAGGTCTGTCTCCTTGCCGCTGCTTGGCCTTGTCGCGGCGTCCTCCCCGGCTGGCGCGCTTCTTGCCGGATTCTCCATCGCCACCTTGGTCCCTCTCCTTGTCGCGTCGCTCGTATTCGGCTTTTTGTTGCTGGACAAGCTGCTCGACCTTCTTGCAGCTCTGGAGGTCATGGCCCTTGGTGCGGTGGATCTTGCAGTACTGCTTGTCGGTGTCGTCCTGCTTGTCGGTGACCGCCACAGCCTGGCAGTTGGTGCATGCGGCAATCTCCTTGCCGGAGCTACCAACTTTGGCTTTCTTGGCGCCACCTTCATTGCCGGACTGCTCAACGACTAGCATATCTTTGCCTTTCTTCTTCCTGTTGTTCCGCCGCCGGTTTTTCTTTGCCGGGGCAGCATCCTCGCTGTCAGATCCTCCTGCTCCTGTATTCTCTCCGGGGAGTTTCCTCCCTTCCTCAGCACGTGCACACTTGTCGGCCAGGGCATACAGCTCGCTGACGTCTCTGATCTTGCACATTGCCATCTCCTCCCGCATCCTGCGGTTACGCACGTTCTGATGGAACGCGCTGGTGACCGCGGCAGGGTGGACATCTGGGATGTTGTGCTGTACACGGCTGAACCTCTGAATGTACTTGCGGAGGGGCTCTCCTTCCTTCTGGGCGAGCAGATGAAGGTCACTCTCTTGGCCATGAGGTTTGTGGCCGCCTGTAAAGGCATCGACAAACTGATGGCAAATGTCTGCCCAGGAGGATATGGAGTAGTCCGGCAAGTGCATGAGCCAGGACCTGACGTTGGGCTTGAGCACCAGCGGGAAGTAGTTGGCAAGGATCTTGTCGTCCCGTCCCCCGGCAGCATGCACCGCGATGGTGTAGATGCTGAGGAACTCCGACGGATGCGACTTGCCGTCGTACTTCTCTGGTACATCTGGCTTGAAATTCTTCATGCTGGGCCACTGGACTTGCCGCAGCTCACGAGTAAACGCAGGGCAACCTACCGCGTACGGCAAGCCGCCTGGTTCCCCTGGCGCATGCATGTCAACAGGGGGCCCAGCGCGCTGGTCCGATTGGCGGCGCGCTTCTCTTTGGTGCTTGATGCGAGTACGAGCGTCTTCTTGCTATCGTTCGTGAAGAACTTGGCGCTGATCACGACGAGCTCGTGGATCTGATGACGCGGTGGAGTCGCTGTTGAGGTGGATCCGGCAAGTCGGCGATCTTGGCCTTCGGGGCGGAGAGTGCATAGTGGTTGCACCCCCACCGGTCTTGTCGCCACCGGCTCGTGCCTGGCTGGCTTGCCGCGGCTGCGACGTGCTCGGCTGCTGTTGAGTGTCGCCGTTGGCGAAGCCGATGAGACTCTGAATGGTGGCCCTCCAGTCATCGATCTTGTCTGCTGTTGGAGGGTAGTCCAGGAGCAGTTGAGCTCGCGCTAAAGCTTCTGCTGCAGTGGCGGGTGGTGGTGGCGAACGGTGCGAGGAGTGGGATATGCTCGGACTTCTAACTATGTTAGAAGGAGCAGTATCCCGTCCAGGCGACCGTGCCTCGCTCGTGCCAGCATGTTGGTGTGCATGCTGGTCTTGAGCACTCCGGGATCCACCAGCTCGATCTTGGTCCAGCAAACGCATGGTACTGTGAGTACCATGACGCTGCTGGTCCCGCGCCTCCTGAGATGGGCGCGGTGCATGTACGGACGCCGAGGTCTTGGAGTGCGCCCGATCGTTGTGGGAGCCGGCTACGCCGCCGATGGGTAGCGCAGCCTTGTCCTTGGACCTGGCAGCACCGTGAGCTCCCTCGTCGACGCCCGTTCTTCCGCCGGCGTCTGCCCCATCAGCCGTTTGCTCCGGCGGTGGTGGGTTCAGCGCGGACGGAGCAGCCGCCTCCGAAGCCTTCTTCTTTGAAGGCATGTCGATGAAGATGATGAAGATCTAGCTCGTGTGAACGCCGGAACTGGTTCACACAACCTCGACGCCCCCTACCTGGCGCGCCAAAGATGTCGAGGGACTAATCCACGAACACCTATGGGACCGGCGGACCGAGTCCCTTTTGGTTCGGCGGGGGTGGAGGTCGCACGAAGAGCGGATCGAGGCGAAGCACACGAGCAATTTACCCAGGTTCGGGCCGCATGGATGCGTAAAACCCTACTCCTGCTTTGTGGTTTGTATTGAGTTCTAGCTCGGGAGCGCGGAGTGCTACAGTACACACCAGCGGCTAACGAGACCGAGCCTGAGTGTTCTCTTTTTTCCGAACCCCCCCTCTACGTTGCACATGGGCATCCTTTTATATGCTCAAGGGGTCACCGACAGGTGGCAACGGAGACAAAGGGTAAAAATGGAAAGGTGCTGCGGTAGGTACAGCTACCTGCTATAGTGTATCATACCTAACCCTGACGGCAGGGGACAAGGGCATTAAATGCCCGCCTGTGTCGCCTAAACAGTGCAAAAAGGACCGTCAGGGACGCCACCGCTCGCCACGATGGCAATCTTGTCAGCGCCGCTTGCCACTGCGCACCGCTGGCTGCACAGCCTCCCGCCACGCACGCCTGGAAGGGTCCCAGAGCGACACGTTGGTGGATGTGCTGGAGCGCGGGCACAGAGTGGTGGCTTGCCGCGGCAAGCGCCTTGCCGCGGTCGTTGTCTTGTCGCGTCCGGGAGCTTGTCTCTCACCGGGCCTTGCCGGGACGCGAGGCGCGCCGCGGCAAGTTCCTTGAGATGCCTTGGGTGGCCTTCCCGGCAAGCTCCTCTTGCCGGGGTCTTGTCTCCTTAAGCGCCTTGCCTTGGTTGGCCTTCCCGGCAAGCTCCTCTTGCCGGGGTCTTGTGGTGTCTTGGTTTGGATACTATGTTCTTGAATGGCTCCAAAGGAACCACGGAGGACCTTGGCGGTCACCCGGCAAGCCTTGCCGCGGGATGCTGCGACTGCCCGTGCACAAGTTCGGGATACTAGGGTACCCCTACTCTAGTACACCGACACTCGTCCTCGAGTAGGTAAGTGATAAAAACAGAATTTTTGATGTAGAATGTTGCCTAACATGTCATATCATATTCTTTTCTTCATAGCATGGACATTTGGACTTTTATATTGTTCAAATTAATTGTCTAGTTTTGACATGATAACTTAGATACTCAAGCATATCAACAAGCAACCATGTCTTTGTGATGCCCCCGATTCGATCGTACACTAATCATACATGCAAACGTGTACGATCAAGATCAGGGACTCACGGGAAGATATCACAACACAACTCTACAAATAAAATAAGTCATACAAGCATCATATTACAAGCCAGGGGCCTCGAGAGCTCGAATACAAGAGCTCGATCATAGTCGAGTCAGCGGAAGCAACAATATCTGAGTACAGACATAAGTTAAACAAGTCTGCCTTAAGAAGGCTAGCACAAACTGGGATACAGATCGAAAGAGGCGCATGCCTCCTGCCTGGGATCCTCCTAAACTACTCTTGGTCGTCATCAGCGGGCTGCACGTAGTAGTAGGCACCTCTAGTGTAGTAGGAGTCGTGGTCGACGGTGGTGTCTGGCTCCTAGACTCCATCGTCTGGTCGCAGCAATCGGGTATAGAAAGGGGGAAAAGAGGGAGCAAAGCAACCGTGAGTACTCACCCAAAGTACTCGCAAGCAAGGAGCTACACTACATATGTATGCAATGGTATCAAATGGAATAAGGGTATCATATGTGGACTGAACTGCAGAATGCCGGAATAAGAGGGGGATAGCTAGTCCTGTCGAAGACTACGCTTCTGGTAACCTCCATCTTGCAGCAGAAGAAGAGAGTAGATGGTAAGTTCACCAAGTAGCATCGTGTAGCATAATCCTACCCGGCGATCCTCTCCTCGTCGCCCTGTGAGAGAGCGATCGCCGGTTGTATCTGGCACTTGGAAGGGTCTATTTTATTAAGTATCCGGTTCTAGTTGTCATAAGGTCAAGGTACAACTCCAAGTCGTCCTGTTACCGAAGATCACGGTTCTCCTAGGTGGTCTCAACCTGCCCCATCGCTCCGCCACAGTGTAACAGTCAGGGGCCTTCGGGAACTCAGGCCCACCTCTATCGGGATGGAGCCACCTGCCCCTTCAGCCCACAACATCGGAATCACTCGCGGGTACTCAACGAGCCGACCCGACTTTAGTCACCACCTGTATAGTATGTATATATGTATAAGTAATATACCTGTGATCACCTCCTGAGTGATCACGGCCCGATAGTATAGCATGGCAGACGGACAAGAATGTAGGGCCACTGATGATAAACTAGGATCCTATACTAAGCATTAGGATTGCAGGTAAAGGTAACAACAGTAGTAGCAAGGACAGGCTATGCATCAGGATAGGATTAACGAAAGTAGTAACATGCTACACTACTCTAATGAAAAAAGTAGAGAGAAGAGTAGGCGATATCTGGTGATCAAAGGGGGGGCTTGCCTGGTTGCTCTGGCAAGAGAGAGGGGTCGTCAACACCGTAGTCGTACTGGATAGCAGCGGCGTCGGTCTCGTAGTCTATCGGAGAGAAGAGGGGGAAGAAACAATAAATATTAAGCAAACAGATGCATAGCGATGCATGACATGACAAGTATCGGTGCTAGGGGTGCCCTAACGCGGTATGAGGTGGTACCGGTGAAGGGGGGAATCATCCAGAAAATATCCTCGGTGTTTCGCGTTTTCGGATAGATGAACCGGAGGGTGAAAGTTGTGTGTTCGCTATGCTAGGGATGCCTGGCGGACGAACGGGCTGTGTATCCGGATTCGTCTCGTCGTTCTGAGCAACTTTCATGTACAGTTTTTCCATCCGAGCTACGATTTATTTTATATTAATTTTAAAATGTTTAAATCATTTTTAGGATTTATTTAATTATTTAAATCAACATTATCCAGAATAGTGTTTGCTGGCATCAGCATAATGTCAGCAGTTGACCTGGTCAACCTCATAGGTGGGTCCCACCTGTCAGTGACCCATTTTAATTAAACACATTAATTAACCTAATCAGGATTAATTAGGGGGTGGGCCCCACTTTCATTGACTGATTAATTAATTAACTAACAATTTAATTAGTTTAGTTAATTGATTAGTTTAATTAATCAAAATTAATTAAATTATTTATTTATTTATTTATTTAATATTATTATTTGTTAATTTCTTTTTTTAAATCATTTTCGTTTGCTGGGCGTGGGGCCCTCGTGTCATTCACCCAGGGGGGCGATGCCGGTTAGCGGGCGTCCGGTGCGGGTGAAGGGGTGCCCGGACACCCGAGGCGACCAGGGAAGGGGGCGGCCGCAGTGGCTGCCGGAGCAGGGCGGCGTGACGAGGCCAGGAGGGACGGCGAGCGTGGGCGGCTACGACTGGGCTCGACGGGTGCGTGCGGCCAAGGCCAGGGGCGCACCGGCGAGCGGGGTTGGCTGCGGCTGTGGGCGCGCCGTGCGCACCGGAACGAAGCCGAGGCACGGCAAACGCTAGCGGCGCAAGGCGGGAGCAGCAGCGGCGGCGACGGGAATGCCAAGGCGAGGCGCATGGCGCATAGGCCAGCAGCAGGGAGGCGGTGTGGCCATGGCGAGCGCGCGGTGCGGGCGAGCAGTGGCACCAGAAGGGAGCAGGGGTGGCGAGCGGAGCGGGGCCGCCCGGGTGGGACGCCGCGAGCGCGGGTGCAGGACGCGCACGGGCGCGGCGAGGCGTGCGCGAGCTCGGGCGCGGGTCAGCGGCAACGGGCGCGGTGAGCAGGGACACAAGAGGCGTAGGGAT
>NC_041384.1:457329881-457357817 GCF_002162155.2 Triticum dicoccoides | reverse complement strand
AGGGAACAGGCCGGCGAGGGAGCGCGGGCTCTGGGCGGCGGCGTCCAACAGCGATGGGCGAGGGGGCGGCCTCGATCCCCTTCCCCGATCCAGATTGGATCGGGAGGTGGGGGGCTGACGAAGGGGAGTGGGGGTAGTGGGGGTGGTGGGTTAGGGTTTGCGGGGGGGAGTGGATAAGAGGGAGTGGGGGGAGTGGCCGGCTGGGCCTTGTGGGTTGGCCCAGTTGGGCCTGTGGTCAGCTGGGCCGAAGCCCAGGGGGGTTTCTCTTCTATTTTTTTTCTTTTAGTCTTTTGTTTTTCTGTTTTTATTCTTTTCTATTTTAAATCATTTTAAAATATCTAGGCATTTTCTAAAAAGGAGTTCTCTTCACTATAATTACCTATGTAATATTAGGCACTACCCGAACAATTTTGTTTTAATTTTTGGAAACTTCTATTGTTGACATTAATTTGAATTTGAATTTTGAATCGGTTTCGAATTAACCCAAGATTAACTACAGTGACAGAGGTGACGTGGTACCATTAGCATGGGTTTACTGTAGCTTAATTACTCGGGCGTTACAAAACTCCTCCACTACAAGAAATCTCGTCCCGAGATTTAGGAGGTAGAAGGAAACAGTGTGGGGTATTCATCACGCAGGCGGTCCTCGCATTCCCAAGTGGCTTCATCTTCAGAGTGATGCGACCACTGGACCTTGAGGAATTTGATCGCCTTCTGACGTGTGCGGCGTTCGGCTTGGTCGAGAATGCGGACCGGATGCTCTTTATAGGAGAGGTCCTGTTGCAATTCGAGCACTTCATGATCCACCGCTCAAATTGGGTCCTTGAAGCAACGGCGGAGCTGTGACACATGGTACACATCGTGAACCTGAGAAAGGTTCGGCGGAAGCTCCAGTTGATATGCCACTTTTCCACGCCTTTCGAGAATAGTGAAGGGACCGATATAGCGAGGAGCTAGCTTGCCCTTGATCCCGAAGCGGTGAGCACCCTTCATTGGTGTAACTCGAAGATAAGCCTTTTTGCCAGGTTGATAGACCATGTCTTTGTGATGACGGTCATACTGACTTTTCTAACGTCACTGAGCAGTCTTGAGATTCTCGCGAATAATGCGGACTTGTTCTTCGGCATGTTGGATAATATCCGTACCGAAGAGTGGACGTTCCCTAGTTTCTGACCAATTCAGAGGGGTCCGACCCTTTCGTCCATATAACACTTCGAAGGGGGACATCTTCAGACTAGCTTGATAGCTATTATTATAAGAGAACTCGGCATATGGAAGAGATTCCTCCCATTTCTTGCTGAAGGAAATTACACAAGCTCGAAGCATGTCTTCGAGAACTTGGTTGACACGTTCAACCTGCCCTTGCGACTGAGGATGAAACGTGGTACTGAACGACAGATGAGTTCCCATAGCTTCTTGGAAACTTGCCCAGAATCTTGAAGTAAACAAGCAGCCACGGTCGGAACTGATAACCAGTGGAATACCGTGAAGTGAAACAATTTTGGACATGTAGAGAGTTGCAAGTTGACTAGCAGTGATCGTCTCTTTGACCACCAGAAAATGTGCAACTTTAGAAAGCCGGTCAATGACGACAAGAATAGCATCATTACCTCTCTGCGATTTGGGAAATCCAATGACGAAGTCCATTTCAACATGGTCCCATTTCCATTCAGGAATAGAGATAGGTTGCAGAGTCCCATCAGGCCTTTGATGCTCTGCTTTGATACGGCGGCAAACGTCACACTCAACAACATATCGAGCTATGTCTTGCTTCATATTAGACCAGCAGAATCTCTGACGGATGTCTTGGTACATCTTTGTACTACCAGGATGAATAGACAAAGGCGTATCTTGAGCTTCTTTCATAACCTTTTTAGTCTGATCCACGTTTTTCCTCGAACATGGCATCACTAGGCGGCCTTTGAAGTACAAGGCACCATCATCGGCGATAGTGAAGAATGAGGGCTTTCCTTCTGCTAGATGGCGTTTAATCTTATGGACTTCAGAGTCATAACCTTGAATAGTGTTTATACCATCTATGAGATCCGGTACGACAGCCAGGGTATTTAGAGAACCCTTAGGAACAACACGATGATTCATCTTTTGGAACTCTGGGGGAGGGGGAGCGAGTGCACCAGGGGGAATAATATGAAGGTTCTGCTTTTTGAATTCTTCAACAAGCGAGGGCTGAACTTTGTGAACCTGGAGGTGGTTGTAGTAATACTTGCGGCTCAAGGCGTCAGCCATTACATTAGCCTTGCCTGGGGTATAGGATATACCCACGTCAAGATCTGCAACAATCTCCATCAATCTCTGTTGACGAAGGTTCAAGTCTGGTTGAGTAAACAGATACTTCAGACTTTGGTGGTCGGTGAAGATCTCACAACAATTACCGAGAAGGTAATGTCGCCACAGCTTCAAAGCATGAATGATAGCAGCAAGCTCGAGGTCGTGAACTGTGTAGTTCTCTTCATGAGGGCGCAGTTGACGAGAGACATAAGCAATCACTCTACGCTCTTGCATTAGGACACAGCCTAATCCTTGATGGGAAGCGTCGCAGTAAATGATGAAGTCCTTCTTAGTGTCAGGTGGAGCAAGCACTGGGGCAGAAGTCAACTTGTCTTTGAGCGCTTGGAAACTTTCCTGACACTTGTCTGTCCATTGGAACTTGACACCCTTATGCAACAGATTAGTCAGAGGCCTAGCGATCTTGGAGAAGTTCTCGACGAATCGACGGCAATAGCTGGCGAGACCGAGAAATCTTTGGACTTGCTTGACATTCTTCGGAGGAGTCCAATCGAGAATAGCCTGAACTCGTTCAGGGTTGACGGCAATACCATCCTTGGAGATGACATGCCCAAGATAGGTTACTTCGGGGAGCCAGAATTCACATTTGGAATATTTAGCATAGAGTTGATGTCTCGAAGCTTTTCCAGCACAAGACGAAGATGTTCAACATGTTCTTCCTTGTTCTTGGAAAATACAAGGATATCGTCCAAATAAACCACAATGAACTTGTCGAGGTAATCCATGAATATGTAGTTCATCAGGCGAGAGAAGGTGGCTGGAGCATTCATTAAGCCGAATGACATGACGGTCTACTCGTATGATCCATACCGAGTCACGAAGGCAGTCTTTGGGATATCCTCTTCACGAACACGGATCTGGTGGTAACCCAACCTCAAGTCGAGTTTGGAGAACAGTAATGAGCTAGCCAGTTGATCATAAAGATCATTGATCCGAGGAAGAGGATATTTTTTTTGAATGGTAGCTTGGTTTATAGGACGGTAGTCTTGGACTAATCGGTTCGTCCCATCCTTCTTCTTAACAAAGAGAGAAGGTGCTCCCCAAGGAGAGAAACTAGGGCAAATGAAACCTTTGCTAAGAGATTTGTCGATTTCCTCCTTAAGCTCAATGAGTTCATGTGGCAGTATCTTGTATGGTCGTTTGGCTATAGGGGTGGTGCCTGGTTTCAAGTCGATGATGAATTCGATAGCTCTAGCAGGGGGAATCCCTGGAAGTTCTTCCGAAAAGACGTCTTGGAATTCATGAACGACGGGAATGTTTTCAATGCCCTCGAGTGGTGAAGCGTTCAACGCATTGAAGGCATAAAGTCGTGCCTCGGCGTTCTGAACTAGATGAGCCTGGTAAGCAATTATTTCATCAGAAGGGTGTAACAGATGGACGGTCTTAGTGGCGCAAACTATAGAAGCAGTATGCGCTTTCAACCAATCCATTCCCAGAATGAGATCAATTCTACAGGAATTCAGTACGATGGGAGAGACAAGGAATTCCAGTCCTTCAATTTCAACGGGAACATTGTGACTAACCATAGAGGTTTGACATTGGCCCGCAGGAGTGTGTACCACTATCACAATGTTCATCTCTTTGTATTCAATGCCATGCATGAATGCAAACTCAGCTGATATGAATGAATGTGATGCTCCTGTATCAAATAAAACGGATGCTGGACAGAATTTACGAGGAGTGTACCGATCACAGTAGCGGGCTGGTCTAGAACTTCAGTCAGATCAACGTGGTTGGCATGAACATGACCATAAGACTTGGCATTGTTGTTGCGAGGCTGGTTGCTTCCACGGCCAGCTGTGGGAAGGGCCAGTTGATTCTGGTTCTGATTCTGGTAGCAGTTCCTGGCAAGGTGACCAGGTTGGCCACACTTGTAGCACAGACCATTATTGGGAGTGGGAACAGGAGCTCGGGGTGGTGGAGCTGGAAGTCTTGGCTGCCTAGTTGGTGGGGGAGGCAGACGCGGTGCAACATAGGATTGCCTTGGAGCAGGTGCAGTTGGCTGGTACATGCTATTGGGAATCCATATCCTACGCTTCTACGTGGACGGGCCCGAAGATGAGCCTGTGTCACGGTTGCGCCTGTGAGAGCTCTGGTGTTCCTGCAGACCAGTTTTGACATTGATGGCCTTGTTCACCAAGGTGGCGAAATCAACAAAGTCATGCACTATAAGTGCGAGCTTGATGCCAGCTTGAAGGCCATCACGGAACTTCTCCTGTCTGCGTGCATCAGTTGCAATATCTTCTTCAGCATAGCAGGACAAATCCAGAAACTCCCGTTGATAATCTTCCATAGTTTTGTTGCCTTGGGTGAGGTTGTGGAACTCACGCTTCTTACGGTCCATGACTCCCTGAGGAATGAAGCGAGCACGGAAAGCAGCTTGGAAGTCTGGCCAGGTGATGATTGTTCCAACCGGCAGAGTACGCCTGTGACTGTCCCACCATTGAGCAGCGGGTTGATAACCCACAAGTATAGGGGGTCGCAACAGTTTTCGAGGGTAAAGTATTCAACCCAAATTTATTGATTCGACACAAGGGGAGCCAAAGAATACACTCAAGTATTAGCAGCTGAGTTGTCAATTCAACCACACCTGGAAACTTAGTATCTGCAGCAAAGTATTTAGTAGCAAAGTAATATGATAGTAGTGGTAACGGTAGCAAAAGGTAACAATAGTAAAAGTAATGTTTTTGGTATTTTGTAGTGATGATAGCAATAGCAACAGAAAAGTAAATAAGCGAAGAACAATATATGGAAAGCTCGTAGGCAATGGATCGGTGATGGAGAATTATGCCGGATGTGGTTCATCATGTAACAGTCATAACCTAGGGTGACATAGAACTAGCTCCAGTTCATCAATGTAATGTAGGCATGTATTCCGAATATAGTCATACGTGATTATGGAAAAGAACTTGCATGACATCTTTTGTCCTACCCTCCCGTGGCAGCGGGGTCCTTAAGGAAACTAAGGGATATTAAGGCCTCCTTTTAATAGAGTACCGGAACAAAGCATTAACACATAGTGAATACATGAACTCCTCAAACTACGGTCATCACCGGTAAGTATCCCGATTATTGTCACTTCGGGCTTAACGAATCATAACACATAATAGGTGACTATAGACTTCCAAGATAGGATCAAGAAATCTCATATATTGATGAAAACATAATAGGTTCAGATCTGAAATCATGGCACTCGGGCCCTAGTGACAAGCATTAAGCATAGCAAAGTCATAGCAACATCAATCTCAGAACATAGTAGATACTACGGATCAAACCCTAAGAAAACTAACTCGATTACATGATAGATCCCATCCAACCCATCACCGTCCAGCAAGCCTACGATGGAATTACTCACGCACGGCGGTGAGCATCACGAAATTGGTGATGGAGGATGGTTGATGATGACGATGGCGACGGATTCCCCTCTCCGGAGCCCCGAACGGACTCCCGATCAGCCCTCCCGAGAGGTTTCAGGGCTTGGCAGCGGCTCCGTATCATAAAACACGATGAATCCTTCTCCCTGATTTTTTTCTCCCCGAAACACAATATATAGAGTTGGAGTTGGAGTTGGAGTCGGAGAGGCACCAGGGGGCCCATGAGGTAGGGGGCGCGCCCCCACCCTCGTGGACGGGTGGTGGGCCCCCTGGCCTTCATCTTTTGCAGGTATTTTTTATATTTTCCAAAAAGTTGCTCCGTGAAGTTTCAGGTCATTCCGAGAATGTTTGTTTCTGCACATAAATAACACCATGGTAATTCTGCTAAAAACAACGTCAGTTCGGGTTAGTTCCATTCAAATCATGCAAGTTAGAGTCCAAAACAAGGACAAAAGTGTTTGGAAAAGTAGATACGACGGAGACGTATCAACTCCCCCAAGCTTAAACCTTTGCTTGTCCTCAAGCAATTCAGTTGACAAACTGAAAGTGATAAAGAAAAACTTTTACAAAATCCGTTTGCTCTTGTTGTTGTAGATATGTAAAGCCGGCACTCAAGTTTTCAGCAAAGGTTATAACTAACCACATTCACAATAATGCTTAGGTATCAAGTTTACTCATATCAATAGCATAATCAACTAGCGAGCAATAATAATAAATCTTGGATGACAACACTTTCTCAAAACAATCATAATATAATATAACAAGGTGGTATCTCGCTAGCCCTTTCTAAGACCGCAAAACATAAATGCAGAGCACCTTTAAAGACCAAGGACTGACTAGACATTGTAATTCATGGTAAAAGAGATCCAGTCAAGTCATACTCAATGTAAATTAAAAGTAATGAATGCAAATGACAGCGGTGCTCTCCAACTGGTACTTTTTAATAAGAGGATGATGACTCAACATAAAAGTAAATAGATAGGCCCTTCGCAGAGGGAAGCAGTGATTTGTAGAGGTGCCAGAGCTCGGTTTCGAAATAGAGATGAATAATATTTTGAGCGGTATACTTTCATTGTCAACATAACAACCAAGAGATGGCAGTATCTTCCATGCTACACACATTATAGGCGGTTCCCAAATAGAATGGTAAAGTTTATACTCCCCCTTCCACCAACAAGCATCAATCCATGGCTTGCTCGAAACAACGAGTGCCTCCAACTAACAAGAGTCCCAGGGGGAGTTTTGTTTGCAATTATTTTGATTTAGTTTGCATAAAGCATGGGACTGGGCATCCCGGTGACCGGCCATTTATCTCGTGAGTGAGGAGTGGAGTCCACTCCTATTGAGAATAACCTGCCTAACATGGAAGATACGGATAGCCCTAGTTGATACATGAGCTATTCGAGCATACAAAACATGATATTTATTTGAAGGTTTAGAGTTTGGCACATACAAATTTACTTGGAACGACAGGTAGATACCGTATATAGGTAGGTATAGTGGACTCATATGGAATAACTTTGGGGTTTAAGGGATTGGATGCACAAGTAGTATTCCCGCTTAGTACAGGTGAAGGCTAGCAAAAGACTGGGAAGCGACCAGCTAGAGAGCGACAACAGTCATGAACATGCATTAAAATTAATCAACACAGAATGCAAGCATGAGTAGGATATAATCCACCATGAACATAAATATCGTGAAGGCTATATTGATTTTGTTTCAACTACATGTGTGAACATGTGCCAAGTCAAGTCACTTAAATCATTCAGAGGAGGATACCACCTATCATACCACATCATAACCATTTTAATAGCATGTTGGCACGCAAGGTAAACCATTATAACTCATAGCTAATCAAGCATGTCACAAGAAACTATGGTATCTAGTTGTCATTGCAAACATGTTTATTCATAATAGGCTCAATCAGGAACGATGAACTAATCATATTTACAAAAACAAAAGAGGTCGAGTTCATACCAGCTTTTCTCATCTCAGTCAGTCCATCATATATCATCATAATTTCCTTTCACTTGCACGACTGAACGATGTGAATAATAATAATAGTGTACGTGCATTGGACTAAGTTGGAATCTGCAAGCATTCAATAAACAGGAGAAGACAAGGCAATATGGGTTATTTTGTCAGATCAACAATAATGCATATAAGAGCCATTTCAACAATTTAATTATGGTCTTCTCCTATCGACCCCCAAAGAAACAAAAAGAAATAAAACTATTTACATGAGAGAGCTCCCAACAAGTAGAAGAAGAACAAGAAATATTTTTGGGTTTTCTTTTTAATTACTACTGCAAGCATTGGAAAGTAAACTAATTAAAAGCTACAACTAATTTTTTTGGTTTTTTCTTAAGGTTTATTAAACACACAAGAAGAGAGCACAAGAAGGAAATTAAACTAGCATGGATGATACAATGAAAAAGTATGAGCACCGACATATAGCAATGAGTGTGTGAACATGAATGTAATGTCAGTGGGAAATACGTACTCCCCCAAGCTTAGGCTTTTGGCCTAAGTTGGTCTATGGCCACGGCTGGCCTGGCGGATATCCATAATAGTAGTTGGGGTCGTACTGCGATGAAGAAGAAGACTCCGATTGCCACTGGCTGGCAATCATCTCCGGATCCCACTGGTAATTAGACTGTCGTGAAGGATCAACTTGTGGTTCCGGCTCTAGCTCCATAGCTGGTGTAGGGTTCTGGTAGGCTTGAATAGCCTTTAACGGAACAAGGTACTGGCCTGCAGATAAATCAAACAAAGAAGGAGCAGGCAAGGTGATAGTCTCAGGATGATGTTTATCAAAGAACAATTTGTATTTAAGTTCTCCTTCCCTATTCTTAACAATAAAATCATGTGCCACCATACTTTTATAATCCAAATAAACACGTGGCAGCACCTTTTCTTCCTTCTCATAATGCCTAATAGGTATGTTAAAATGTGCAGCTAGGCGTGAGGCATAGATGCCTCCAAAGATGGGTCGTTGGTACGGTTCAGACTTAACCGTTTAGCAATAATGCCGCCCATATTAATAGAGTTATCACCGTATAAACCGCGGAGCAAAATAATAATATCAGGGACACTAAGGTTTCCACAGTTCCTGCGACCAATTAAACAACGACTAGCAAATAATGCAAAATAGCGTAAAACAGGAAAATGCATGCTAGTGATTCATGCATCGGAAACATTCCTTGTTTCCCCTACAGTGATAGTGTCAATACACCCATCCACATCCTCACGATGTGGTTCCTCTATCTTGCCCTCGAAAAGGGACTAAACAAACCCGACAAAAATCATAAAGTGACATCTCCTTATGCTCATCATATAAATGAAACTCCACCGTAGGTCGTGAGCTCCTAGAATGGAAATGAAAGTTCTGCACAAAGATATTTGTGAGTAAGAGATACTGATCGCGTTGGTCGTGGAGGAAAGCGGTGAGGCCTGCATTCTTAGCCAATTCATAAAAATCTTCATAAATCCCGGTTGCTCTCAAGAAATCATCGGAAGGCCATTCACACGCCCGAACCTCCGTGGTGCGAGGCAAATTATACTTAGGCTTTGGTGCCTTTTCCTTCGAGCTTCGGCTCGATGAGCCCCTCAAAAGTCTCTTCATCATTTTCTGAAAAATTCTGAAATTTTTAGTAACTTAAAAATAAAAGTAAACCAAACTCAATAATATTGATAGCAACTACTCCTACAAGTGCCTAGGGCCTAAATCATGCATCAAAACTACTTTTGACCATATAAATTTGACATGCAAGCTCAAGAATAGGGTCACCTAAGCAGCAAAAATTTGCAATGAATAAAGCACTAGAACAAAAACTAATTGGACCAATGTAGGAGTCACATACCAAGGAACAATCTCCCCAAGCAGTTTTGTGAGAGGTGCTTTGAGCAAGGAGATCGAAAATGGCAGCAAGATGAGCTATAACTCGTGCTTGAGCTGGATATTCGTGTTTGTGGGAGGAAGAAGAAGTGTGTGGGTGCAGGAATAAGTGGAGGAGGGCCACCATGGGCCCACGAGGCAGGGGGCGCGCCCAGGGGGGTAGGGCGCGCCTTCCACCCTCGTGGGAAGGTGGTTGACCCCCCTGCTGTGTTCTTAGTGCCAAATATTCTCAAATATTCCAGAAAAAAATCATATTTAAATTTTAGGGCATTTGGAGAACTTTTATTTTCGGGGTATTTTTATGTTGCACGGATAATCAGATAACAGGCAGAAAAATACTACTCTTATTTTATTTAATATAAATATCAGAAAGCAAAAGGAGGGTACACCAGTTTGTGCCTTCTAGTTTCATCCATCTCACAATCATCAAAAGGAATCCACTAACAGGGTTGATCAAGTCTTGTTCACGAACTCATTCCGAATAACATGGAACCGGAGAAATTTCGAATAACACTATGTTACCTCAACGGGGATATGCACATCACCAATAATAAGAATATCATATTTCTTCTTGACAGTAGGTAGAGGAAATTCAAAACCTCCAAATATAATCGATGGACTTTTTCCAATAGAGTTGATACTATGAACTTGAGGTTGTTTCCTCGGAAAGTGTACCATGTGCTCATTACCATTAACATGAAAGGTGACATTGCCTTTAGTGCAATCAATAATAGCCCATGCAGTATTCAAAAAGGGTCTTCCAAGAATAATAGACATACTATCGTCCTCGGGAATATCAAGAATAACAAAGTCCGTTAAAATAGTAACGTTTGCAACTACAATAGGCACATCCTCACATATACCGACAGGTATAGCAGTTGATTTATCAGCCATTTGCAAAGATATTTTAGTAGGTGTCAACTTATTTAAATCAAGTCTACGATATAAAGAGAGAGGCATAACACTAACACCGGCCCCAAGATCACATAAAGCAGTTTTAACATAGTTTCTTTCAATGGAGCATGGTATAGTTGGTACACCGGGATCTCC
Source organism: Triticum dicoccoides (assembly GCF_002162155.2). Taxonomy (NCBI): domain Eukaryota; kingdom Viridiplantae; phylum Streptophyta; class Magnoliopsida; order Poales; family Poaceae; genus Triticum; species Triticum dicoccoides. Next base: position 457,347,188 of record NC_041384.1, on the reverse strand, counting down.
AAGTTTCTTAGGTATTCCACCTTTAAAAGTATAATTAGCAAGCATGGTGGAAATTTCAGCTTCCAATATCTTTCTTTTATTTGTAACAATATCTTTCATATACTTAGCATAAGGATTCATTTTGAGCATATTAGTTAATCGCGTACGCAAAAAGATAGGTCTAATCATTTCAGCAAAGCGCTCAAAATCCTGATCATCCTTTTTCTTGGATGGTTTGGGAGGAAAAGGCATGGGTTTCTGAACCCATGGTTCTCTTTCTTTACCGTGTTTCCTAGCAACAAAATCTTTCTTATCATAACGTTGATTCTTTGATTGTGGGTTATCAAGATCAACAGCAGGTTCAATTTCTATATCATTATCATTACTAGGTTGAGTATCATCATGAACATTATCATTAACATTATCACTAGTTTCAGGTTCATTACCATATTGTGTTTCAGCATCAGAGATAGAAATATCATTTGGATTCTCATGTGTTTCAGTAATAGGTTCACTAGAAGCATGCAAAGTCCTATCATTTTTCTTTTTCTTCCTTTTAGAATGACTAGGTGCATCTATATTATTTCTCTGAGAATCTTGCTCAATTCTCTTACGATGGCCTTCAGGATACAAAGGTTTATGAGTCATTTTACCACCTCTAGTCATAACTCTAACAACATTATCATTATCCTTACTATTCAATTCATTGAGCAAATCATTTTGAGCTTTAAGTACTTGTTCTGCTTGAGTAGTAACCATAGAAGCATGTTTACTAATAAGTTTAACTTCACCTTTGACATTAGCCATATAATCACCCAAGTGTTCAAGCATATTTGAATTGTATTTCAATTGTCTACCAAAATAAGCATTAAAATCTTCTTGCTTAGCCATAAATTTATCAAACTCATCTAAGCATGGGCTAGCAAATTTAGTAAATGGGATTTTAGCTTTATCATATCTATAGAGAGAATTTACCTTTACTACCTGTGTCGGGTTATCAAGACCATGAGTTTATTCAATAGGTAAAGGATTAATATCATATGTTTCTTCAATAGGCGGTAAAACCATGTATTTCTTCAATAGGAGGTAAATTCTTAACATCTTCAACTTTAATACCTTTTTCTTTCATAGATTTCTTTGCCTCTTGCATATCTTCAGGACTGAGAAATAGAATACCCCTCTTCTTCGGAGTGGGTTCAGGAATAGGCTCAGGAATTGGCTCCGGAGGTGTCCAATTATTTTCATTTGTCAACATATTATTCAATAGAATTTCAGCTTCATCCGGTGTTCTTTCCCTGAAAACAGAACCAGCACAACTATCCAGGTAATCTCTGGAGGCATTGATTAGTCCATTATAAAAGATATCAAGTATTTCATTTTTCTTAAGAGGATGATCAGGCAAAGCATTAAGTAATTGGAGAAGCCTCCCCCAAGCTTGTGGGATACTCTCTTCTTCAATTTGTACAAAATTATATATATCCCTTAAAGCAGCTTGTTTCTTATGAGCAGGGAAATATTTAGCAGAGAAGTAATAAATCATATCCTGGGAACTACGCATACAACCAAGATCAAGAGAATTAAACAATATCTTAGCATCACCCTTTAGTGAGAACGAAAATACTTTAAGGACATAAAAGTAACGAGTTCTCTCATCAGTAGTGAACAGGGTGGCTATATCATTTAATTTAGTAAGATGTGCCACAACAGTTTTAGATCCATAGCCATGAAAAGGATCAGATTCAACCAAAGTAATTATATCAGGATCAACAGAGAATTCATAATCTTTATCGGTAACACAGATAGGTGAAGTAGCAAAAGAAGGGTCAGGTTTCATTCTAGCATTTAGAGATTGCTTGTTCCATTTAGCTAATAACCTCTTAAGTTCGTATCTATCTTTGCAAGCTAAAATAGCTAAAGAAGCTTCTTGATCAAAAACATAACCCTCAGGAATAACAAGTGATTCTTCATCATCACTTTCATCAGTATTATCAGATTCAATATTTTCAATCTCTCTAGCCCTAGCAAGTTGTTCATCAAGAAATTCACCAAGTGGCACAGTAGTATCAAGCATAGAAGTAGTTTCATAATAAGTATCATGTATAGCAGAAGTGGCATCATCAATAACATGCAACATATCAGAACGAATAGCAGAAGCAGGTTTAGGTGTTGCAAGCTTACTCAAAACAGAAGGTGAACCAAGTGCAGAGCTAGATGGCAGTTCCTTACCTCCCCTCGTAGTTGAGGGATAAATGTTGGTTCTTGGATCTTTCAAGTTCTTCATAATGATAAGCAGATATAAATTCCAAGTGACACAAAGAATAGAGCTATGCTCCCCGGCAACGGCGCCAGAAAATAGTCTTGATAACCCACAAGTATAGGGGATCGCAACAGTTTCCGAGGGTAAAGTATTCAACCCAAATTTATTGATTCGACACAAGGGGAGCCAAAGTATACTCTCAAGTATTAGCAGCTGAGTTGTCAATTCAACCACACCTAGAAACTTAGTATCTGCAGCAAAGTATTTAGTAGCAAAGTAATATGATAGTAGTGGTAACGGTAGCAAAAGGTAACAGTAGTAAAAGTAGTGTTTTTGGTATTTTGTAGTGATGATAGCAATAGCAACGGAAAAGTAAATAAGCGAAGAACAATATATGGAAAGCTCGTAGGCAATGGATCGGTGATGGGGAATTATGCCGGATGTGGTTCATCATGTAACAGTCATAACCTAGGGTGACACAGAACTAGCTCCAGTTCATCAATGTAATGTAGGCATGTATTCCGAATATAGTCATACGTGCTTATGGAAAAGAACTTGCATGACATCTTTTGTCCTACCCTTCCGTGGCAGTGGGGTCCTTACGGAAACTAAGGGATATTAAGGCCTCCTTTTAATAGAGTACCGGAACAAAGCATTGACACATAGTGAATACATGAACACCTCAAACTACGATCATCACCGGTAAGTATCCTAATTATTTTCACTTCGGGGTTAACGGATCATAACACATAATAGGTTACTATAGACTTGCAAGATAGGATCAAGAACTCTCATATATTGATGAAAACATAATAGGTTCAGATCTAAAATCATGGCACTTGGGCCCTAGTGACAAGCATTAAGCATAGCAAAGTCATAGCAACATCAATCTCAGAACATAGTGGATACTAGGGATCAAACCCTAAGAAAATTAACTCGATTACATGATAGATCCCATCCAACCCATCACCGTCCAGCAAGCCTACGATGGAATTACTCACGGACGACGGTGAGCATCATGAAATTGGTGATGGAGGATGGTTGATGATGACGATGGCGATGGATTCCCCTCTCTGGAGCCCCGAACAGACTCCAGATCAGCCCTCCCGAAAGGTTTTAGGGCTTGGCAGCGGCTCCATATCATAAAATGCGCTCCGTGATTTTTTTTTCTCCCCGAAACACAATATATAGAGTTGGAGTTGGAGTCGGAGAGGCACCAGGGGGCCCACGAGGTAGGGGGCGCGCCCCCCACCCTCATGGACAGGTGGTGGGCCCCTGGCCTTCATCTTTTGCAGGTATTTTTTATATTTTCCAAAAATTTGCTCCGTGAAGTTTCAGGTCATTCAGAGAACGTTTGTTTCTGCACATAAATAACACCATGGTAATTCTGCTGAAAACAGCGTCAGTCCGGGTTAGTTCCATTCAAATCATGCAAGTTAGAGTCCAAAACAAGGGCAAAAGTGTTTGGAAAAGTAGATACGACAGAGACGTATCATGGGTCCCTTCAAGAAGAAGGAAGAAAAGGTGACATTGCTGGCAGGGGCTACATCAGCAGACTCCATCTCATAGGTGATGTCACGGAGCCAGTCATCAGCATCTAGAGGCTGAGTTGAGCTCGGGTACACAGTTGGGTTGAGAGGCATGAAATCCTGCAGAGTCACTTGGGTTGGCTGCTGGTTCATATTGGGGCGAGGGAACTGAGCCATAATATTCTCCATAAACTGGCGATTCAGCTCAAACTGTTGCATCATCCCAACCATGTACTCAGTCTGGGGTGGGGGAGGATCACCACGACCACGACCACCTGGTCTAACCATCCTGCTAATATATAACGGGGGTAGTTCAGCATTGAGAATTTGCAAGGACAAAAATCATTCATGATGAAACATGCATAACGAAAGGAACACGATAGATACTACATAGTAGCTGGCATATCTTACAAAAGAGATCATGCATAGAGTTCGGTACACAGAGTTCAGTACATATGCTAAGAACATCATAGGCGGCACACAGGCTCGCGGCGAATGCATCTAACACTAACAAGCAAGCCTACATAAGTCCCAGGAGGAACTGTGAAGGTAGGTGTAGCCTAACAACTGGTAGTGACGCGAAGGGAAGTCCTCCACGTGAGTAGCCTGGGGTCCGCGGATACTCTGGTGCGGAACCCGATGCGCAGGTCACAGGAGAGGACCAAGTGCGGGAGAGTAGCCTCCCGCATCTGGCTAGCCGACGCCCTGGGGCATCACGGTCCTGGCAGGGTAGATCGCAGAACGCGACAGATCACCAGATCGGACAGAGGGGTGCAACAGCGTCAGAGCACGGTACAGGTGCTGATGGGTGGTGTACAACTCGTGGCGAAGAGCTCGGTTAGCTCTATCCAGCCCATCGGCATGCAGAACCAGGTTTTGATGGTAGAAGGGCTCTCGGGTGACAGTGGAGTAGGCAGCAGTGTAGTATCCCTCCGCACCAACATCGGATGCGATAGCAATGTGCCTGAAAGGGGAGGTGTCCAACTCCCGATACTCTCCACAAAGACGTGTCAGAGCAGCATAAGCAGCATCGTGGACCGCCATGTCGATAGTCACTCCAACACCTTGAGCAGTGCAGCACGGTAGTGGAGTCATACTCCCAAGAGTAGAGGTGGACGATGGCACGATACTACTCCTAGTTAAAGTCCTGATACTCCTTGTAGACGGTGTACTCAGTGTGCCAGCGATAACTCAGATAGGTCATCATCTCAACCAACACAGCAGGTGATCCTGAGACACCAATGGTCGTCGTGTGGCGCACGACCTGTCTCATGGGTTCCATCTGAGAACAAAGATGTTTTCAAAGGAGTCAAATAACAATGTGGATAATGTCCAAATACTACTCTAAAGAATAACTAGGGCTTATCCAACTTTGGGGTGAACGTGGTCACGGGATCCTAATGTTAGAGTTAGTAAAATCGTTTAACCCGAGTAGAAGAGAGTTCAGAGTCCTAGAGTAAGGATCAAGGAGTAAAAGATCCTAATACCACCCAGATGGCGACGTGGGCCCGTAAGGCACACATCCATGTTAGTAAAAAGTTTTGTAAAGTCTAGACTCGACTTCGGCCAAGGAGTGTGGAAGGGGGATTCCTACATGCAGTCGGCTCTGATACCAACTTGTGACGCCCCCGATTCGATCGAACACTAATCATACAAGCAAACGTGTACGATCAAGATCAGGGACTCACGGGAAGATATCACAACACAACTCTACAAATAAAATAAGTCATACAAGCATCATATTACAAGCCAGGGGCCTCGAGGGCTCGAATACAAGAGCTCAATCATAGACGAGTCAGCTGAAGCAACAATATCTGAGTACAGACATAAGTTAAACAAGTCTGCCTTAAGAAGGCTAGCACAAACTGGGATATAGATCAAAATAGGCGCATGCCTCCTGCCTGGGATCCTCCTAAACTACTCCTAGTCGTCCTCAGCGGGATGCATGTAGTAGTAGGCACCTCCAGTGTAGTATGAGTCGTCGTCGACGGTGGCATGTGGCTCCTGGACTCCATCGTCTGGTCGCAGCAATCGGGTATAGAAAGGGGGGAAAGAGGGAGCAAGGCAACCGTGAGTACTCATCCAAAGTACTTGCAAGCAAGGAGCTACACTACATATGTATGCAATGGTATCAAATGGAATAAGGGTATCATATGTGGACTGAACTGCAGAATGCCGGTATAAGAGGGGGATAGCTAGTACCGTCGAAGACTACGCTTCTGGTAACCTCCATCTTGTAGCAGAATAAGAGAGTAGATGGTAAGTTCACCAAGTAGTATCGTGTAGCATAATCCTACCCGGCGATCCTCTCCTCGTCGCCCTGTGAGAGAGCGATCATCAGTTGTATCTGGCACTTGGAAGGGTGTATTTTATTAAGTATTCGGTTCTAGTTGTCATAAGGTCAAGGTACAACTCCAAGTCGTCCTGTTACCGAAGATCATGGCTATTCGAATAGTTTAACTTCCCTGCAGGGGTGCACCACATTTCCCAACATGCTTGATCCCCTTTGTCCGGACACACTTTCCTGGGTCATGCCCGGCCTCAGAAGATCAACACGTCGCAGCCCTACCTAGGCACAACAGAGAGGTCAGCACGCTGGTCTAAACCCTATGGCGCAGGGGTTTGGGCCCATCGCCCTTTGCACACCTGCACGTTGCGAACGCGGATGGAGAGCAGACCTAGCAACCTCCATTACAAAGGAAGTTGCGTTACGCGGTCCAACCCAGCGCGTGCCGCTCAGTCGCTGACGTCACGAAGGCTTCGACTGATACCACGACGTCGAGTGCCCATAATTGTTCCCGCGTAGTTGGTTAGTGCGTATAAGCCAGTGGTCAGACTCGGATCAAATACCAAGATCTCGTCAAGCGTGTTATCTTGAAGTAACCGCGGACGCCGACCAAGGCCAGGCCCACCTTTCTCCTAGGTGGTCTCAACCTGCCCTGTCGCTCCGCCACAGTGTAATAGTCGGGGGCCTTCGGGAACTCAGTCCCACCTCTATCGGGATGGAGCCACCTGCCCCTTCAGCCCCCAACATCGGAATCACTCGCGGGTACTCAATGAGCCGACCCGACTTTAGTCACCACCTGTATAGTATGTATATATGTATAAGTAATATACCCGTGATCACCTCCCGAGTGATCACGGCCCGATAGTATAGCATGGCAGACGGACAAGAATGTAGGGCCACTAATGATAAACTAGCATCCTATTCTAAGCATTAGGATTGCAGGTAAAGGTAACAACAGTAGTAGCAAGGACATGCTATGCATCGGGATAGGATTAACGGAAGCAGTAACATGCTACACTACTCTAATGCAAGAAGTAGAGAGAAGAGTAGGCGATATCTGGTGATCAAAGGGGGGCTTGCCTGGTTGCTCTGACAAGAGAGAGGGGTTGTCAACACCGTAGTTGTACTGGGTAGCAGCGGCGTCGGTCTCGTAGTCTATCGGAGAGAAGAGGGGGGAGAAACAATAAATATTAAGCAAACAAATGCATAGCGATGCATGACATGACAAGTATCGGTGCTAGGGGTGCCCTAACGCGGTATGAGGTGGTACCGGTGAAGGGGGGAATCATCTGGGAAAATATCACCGGTGTTTCGCGTTTTCGGACAGATGATCCTGAGGTGGAAAGTTGTGTGTTCGCTGTGCTAGGGATGCGTGGCGGATGAATGGGCTGTGTATCCGGATTCGTCTCGTCGTTTTGAGCAACTTTCATGTACAATGTTTTCCCATCTGAGCTACGGTTTATTTTATATTAATTTTAAAAGGTTTAAATCATTTTTAGGATTTATTTAATTATTTAAATCAACATTACCCAGAATAGTGTTTGCTGACGTCATCGTGACGTCAGCAGTTGACCTGGTCAACCTGATAGGTGGGTCCCACCTGTCAGTGACCCATTTTAATTAAACACATTAATTAACCTAATAAGGATTAATTAGGAGAGTGGGCCCCATTGTCATTGACTGATTAAGTAATTAACTATTAGTTTAATTTGTTTAGTTAATTGATTAGTTTAATTAATCAAAATTAATTAAGTAAATTAATTCTTTAATTAAATTATTTATTTAATTAATTAATTTTTAATTTCTTTTTAAATCGTTTTCGTTCTCTGGGCGTGGGGCCCTCGTGTCATTCGCCCAGGGGGCCGATGCCCGTTAGCGGGCGTCCGGTGCAGGCGAAGCGGTGCCCGCACACCCGAGGCGACTAGGGAAGGGGGCGGCCGCGGTGGCTGCTGGAGCAGGGCGGCGCGACGAGGCCAGGAGGGACGGCGAGTGAGGGAGTCCTGGATTAGGGGGTGTCCGGATGGCCGGACTATACCTTCAGCCGGACTCCTGGACTATGAAGATACAAGATTGAAGACTTCGTCCCGTGTCCGGAAGGGACTTTCCTTGGCGTGGAAGGCAAGCTTGGCGATACGGATATGTAGATCTCCTACCATTGTAACCGACTTTATGTAAACCTAACCCTCTCCGGTGTCTATATAAACCGGAGGGTTTTAGTCCGTAGGACAACATACAGAACAACAATCATACCATAGGCTAGCTTCTAGGGTTTAGCCTCTCCGATCTCGTGGTAGATCTACTCTTGTACTACCCATATCATCAATATTAATCAAGCAGGACGTAGGGTTTTACCTCCATCAAGAGGGCCCGAACCTGGGTAAAACTTTGTGTCCCTTTCCTCCTGTTACCATCCGGCCTAGACACACAGTTCGGGACCCCCTACCCGAGATCCGCCGGTTTTGACACCGACATTGGTGCTTTCATTGAGAGTTCCTCTGTGTCGTCGCCGTTAGGCTTGATGGCTCCTACGATCATCAATAGCGATGCAGTCCAGGGTGAGACCTTCCTCCCCGGACAGATCTTCGTCTTCGGCAGCTTTGCACTGCGGGCCAATTCACTTGGCCATATGGAGCAGATCGAAAGCTATGCCCCTGGCCGTCAGGTCAGATTTGGAAGTTTAAACTACACGGCTGACATCCGCGGGGACTTGATCCTCGACGGATTCGAGCCACTACCGAGCGCGCCACAATATCACGACGAGCATGATCTAGCTCTGCCGCCGAACACTGCCCTGGAGGCCGCACCCGCATCGGCTTCGACCCTTAATTCGGAACCAACTGCGCCAATCGAGGATGGGTGGTTGGACGCCGCCTCGGGGGCTGCGATCCCAATGGCGATCAAGCCGAACACTAGCCCCGCACTCCGCGAGACTCGTGACTCCAAGGAGTCGGACTCCTCTCCGGACTCCGAACCCTCCGCGCCCCTGCCGATCGAATCCGATTAGGCGCCGACCATGAAGTTTACTGCCGCAGACATATTTCAGCACTCGCCTTTCGGCGATATTCTGAAGACATTAAAGTCTCTCTCTTTATCAAGAGAGCCCTGGCCGGACTACGGTCAGCAAGGTTGGGATACGGACGATGAAGAAATTCAAAGCCCACCCACCACCCACTTTGTAGCCACTGTCGACGATTTAACCGACATGCTCGACTTCGACACCGAAGACATCGATGGTATGGACGCTGATGAAAGAGACGATGAAGAACCAGCGCCTATTGGGCCCTGGAAAGCCACCTCGTCATACGACGTATACATGGTGGACGCACCAAAAGATGACGACGAGGAGCGGAAGGACGCAACGAAGGCTTGTTCCCTCGAGAAGCAGTCAAAGCAGCGACGCAAGCGCCGCCCCAAATCCCGCCTCGATAGAAATAACGATCACACAGACCCAGCGCTGGAGCAGGGCGAACCGCTGCCGGACAACGGCAATCCGGATAATCAAACTGAACAAACAAATTCTATCAAGGATAATGGTCCGGACGACATAACGCCGGACAGGCACCCGGAGCAGCAGAATGCCCGTAAAAGGCTTGTTGCCACCGCGAGGAGTCTTAAAAAGCAGAAGCAAAGGCTCAAGGCTGCATAAGACACACTCCAAATCAGATGGAGTAAAATACTCAACACAGCAGCGAGGTACGGCGACAATCGCCCCTCCAAGAGCTACCCAAAGCGGAAGCTGCTACCTGAATTCGATGAGGAGGCCCCAGACCCCCCACAACCAAATATCAAAGCGGCCACCTGGCCGGATAGACGACTCCACACCAATACAGACCGACATACAACGCCACTCACAATACAACATGCGACCCATGCGAGGGCTCGCACCCAAAGGACGGCGCAACAAGATCCATCTATGGACCACGCAAGCGCGCCCCAGCATACAATGCAACACAACAAACATCCAAACAACGCGGTACACCCAGATACAGAGGTGCCGCACACCCCCTATGTTTCACCGATGAGGTGCTGGACCATGAATTTCCAGAGGGATTCAAACCCGTAAACATAGAGACATACGACGGAACAACAGACCCTGGGGTCTGGATTGAGGACTACATCCTTCATATCCATATGGCTCGAGGAGATGATCTCCACGCCATCAAGTACTTACCCCTCAAGCTCAAAGGGCCATCTCGTCACTGGCTTAAAGGCCTCCCCGAAAGCTCCATTGGAAGTTGGGAAGAGCTCGAAGACGCCTTTCGGGCAAATTTTCAAGGGACTTATGTCCGACCTCCGGATGCGGACGATTTGAGTCATATAACTCAACAGCCCAGAGAGTCAGCCCGAAAGCTTTGGAACAGGTTTCTTACTAAAAAGAACCAGATTGTCGACTGTCCGGACGCTGAAGCCTTGGCAGCTTTTAAGCATAGCGTCCGTGACGAATGGCTCGCCAGACACGTCGGCCAAAATAAGCCGAAAACGATAGCCGCATTAACAAACCTCATGACCTGCTTTTGCGCAGGTGAGGACAGCTGGCTAGCCAGATGCAGCACCAGCGACCCTAGTACATCTGAAGTTAGAGATGGAAACGGGAAATCACGGCGCAACAGTAATAACAAACGCCGGAATAAAGAAGACAACACGAAGGGCACGACAGTAAACGCCGGATTCAAAAGCTCTCGGCCAGGTCAGCAAAAGCCGCCCTCTAAAGGCACCAGGGATGAACTGTCCAGCCTCAACAAAATTCTGGACCAAGTATGTCAGATCCATAGTACCCCTGGTAAACCTGCTAATCATACCCACAGAGAATGTTGGGTCTTCAAGCAATCCCGCAAGCTCAACGCCGTACACAAGGGGGAGGATACACCAAGTGAAGACGAGGATGAGCCTCCCAAGCAAGACACAGGGGAACAAAAGAAATTTCCACCAGAAGTCAAAATAGTAAACGTGTTACACGTGATCAAGGGAAAAAACAATGCGGCACTCCCAGGAAAATATACCCAAGTGCCTGTCACCGTGAAGTCCTGCCACTGGTCGTCTCCACCGATCACTTTCGACCATCGCGATTACTCAGCAAGTATCCGACGCGCAGGATGGGATGCCCTAGTATTAGATCCAGTAATTGGCGGATATCACTTCACACGAGTCTTGATGGACGGTGGCAGCAATCTAAACCTAATATATCAGGATACAATCCGCGGGATGGGGTTAGACCCAACAAAAATTCGCCATAGCAATACTACCTTTAAAGGAGTAATGCCAGGCCCAGGGGCTCGTTGTACGGGCTCCCTCCTACTACAAGTTATATTCGGCTCCCCCAATAACTTCCGTCGCGAGCATTTAACCTTCCACATCGCTCCGTTCCAAAGTGGCTATCAAGCACTGCTCGGACGCGAAGCTTTCGTTCGCTTTAATGCAATACCACACTACGCCTCCCTCATACTCAAGATGCCCGGTCCACATGGCATCATTTCAGTGAACGGAAATAATAAGCGATCTCTGCGCACCGGAGAGAGTGCGGCTGCCTTGGCAGCCGCACACTAAAGGCGCCCGGACCAGCGAAAGCATCCAATAGGTCGTCAAGACCTCAGACACAACTAATCAAGTCCGACGCTGCTATTTATACCGAATAAGCGGTCACACCCCTATTTGTCAATACAAGGGGCTCAACACGCGCAGACAAGTGGCAATTTGTTCTCATCTTGAATTATACATGGTTTCTTTAAAAACTATCTTTTTGCATGACAACTTTTTCACCTAAGTTCCTCTCTTTTACAGACGATCATCGTGCTACACCCGTCTAGGATACGGCACAACGGAGACACAGGCGCAGATGTGCAGCAGGGACCCGCTCCAAGGATTCTTTTTAGATTAAGACCCTGCGTAAACCTTTTTTACTGTCTCTTGTTGATACATATCCACCGTTGAGAAGAATGTTGACGTCTTGGCATGTGGCCACGCCAGAACAATGCACGTACCTGGACACAAGGGGCTTCTTACGAAGGCCATTATTTAGGCCCGGTTTATACCACAAAGACCGAATGCCTTAGGGAGTGTTCGGTGTCGCGAGTTTGGCCCTATATGCATCAGCTCCGAATCATTGTCTTTGGTCAAATGTTGGGTTTGCCCGGCTCCTGTGTTTTGGTGCCTTACGTTCCGCTTTACCGGCTAAGGTAGCACCAGGAGAACTACTGCGATTGTGCCCTGGTTCATCCGGACGAGCACCTCAGTAGAGAAAGCCGAAAACTGACTGTCATGATATAGCGTGAGACTGGTTAACCACTCGATGACCTGTTGGAATGTTAGAATTCCTCCGCCTTAACAAAGGGCCGTTTTTCGGCCAGGCGTGTACGCACCCTGGGATCAGGAGAGTGCAGAGCCACAAGGGGCTATCTAGTAGCCCCACTGTCAAACTCCTATGGCTAAGTGAAAGTGCTAAAGCATTATAGTCTGGTTGCCTCGCTCGCTCCGCTATCACCTCCTTAATAGGACCAAGACGTTGGGTTAAGTGTGAACGCGTGCTTTTTGCGAGCACCTCCGCATTATATGCGTGGGGGTTGAAGCCGACGGCTGCAATCTTTCAGGTTATACACATGTATACATAAACGGCCGCCCAGGAGGCATCATATTACTTTCAGGAAAAAGTATAAAAATAGCCTTATAAAAAAATTTATAAAAGCATTTCGCTTACAATGAGATTACATATCACTCAAACATAATACTTTTTGAGCACTGGGTCTCTATCAAACGAGCACCCTCAAGAACTTCTTCAAAGTAGTGCTCAGCAGTCGTTCGGCCTATGGTCGAATCCCGCGCTGCAACAGTGGTAGCATCCATCTCCGCCCAGTATGCTTTAACACGGGCAAAGGCCATCCGTGAGCCCTCTATGCATGCCGACCTCTTCATCGCATTAGTGCGCGGCACCACGTCAAGGAACTGCTGCACCAAGCTGAAATAGCTATTCGGTTTTGGCCTTTCCGGCCATAGCTGATCCACAACAAACCTGATGGCGAGTCCGGACAACCTATTCAGTTCAGCCCATTCGGCTAATTGGTCAGTCAACGAAAGCGGACGCTCGGGAGAATGGAATGGTCTCCAAAACAGCTGGTCTACTTCATGGTCCGTCTGACCCTGGAAGTACTTGGCCGCATCGGCAGCGCTCGCCGCCAAATCCATATACACATCCTCCGAACTCCACAGCCGATCCAGAGGGGCATACCGTGGATCTCCGAACTTCCTCCGCAACATAAAGGATTTCCCAGCTACAATATCCCCGGCTTCCCGCAGATCCTCCTTCTTCGCCCTCATAGCAGAGCGGATGTCTTCTCGTCGCAGCAGCCTTCTCAAGGTCCGATGCCTTCGCTAGGTTTTCCTTTTCAAGAACCCGGCAACGGTCGGCGCGGCTTTTAATTCTATGGCCATCTTGGCCATCTTATCTCGGCTCTCGCCATGCGCGGCCTTCTCGGCTTTCAACTCTTCGGGCGCCTTCAAAGCAGCCGCATTACCAAACCTCGCTTGTTCCTTGGCTCGGGCAAGTTCTACCCGCAAGGCTTCAACAGTGGCAGCTCCATCTGCAGTCACAACATATTAAAGATACTGGCATCATGCTGCTCTTACTGTGTGGCATTTACCAGATAATGACACTTACCCTGTGCCTCGTCAAGCCTTTTGTTAATAAGCTCGATGTCGGTGTCTACCGCATCCAACTGCCGTTTTAAATGGGCAAACTCGCTAGTCCGGCTAGCCACCGGAGCTTCCATCACCTACACATCAAGGCAGTATGGTTATTACCTGGGAATATGATCCTCTGTTCGTCGTTGTTTCCGACGGCAACCAGAGTCTCAGGGGCTACTATCTACACAGGGCACACCTATCATGTACAGGACTATCATACATTATTTTCCGTACCTCAAAGCCTGTCAGTAGACTCATAAAAGCTTCATGCAATCCGCTTTCGGCGGATGAGATTCTCTCCATTACCGTATTCATCAGCACACGGTGTTCATATGAGATGGCCGCTCGCCCCACCAACTCCCTCAGAACATCCGATCGCACACCAGACGGTGCCGAACTCTTTTTTCCGCTCTCTTCGGGAGCCGGACACTAGGAGCTTCGGGGGTCAATGGGATTATCTGCTAGCCTCACCGGACTCGGAGAGGCCCTCCGCGACGACACTTCGGGGTCGCCCGCTTCCGGAGCGGAGGAGTCCGGAGGAGGCGCTTCCCTCTCCATCTTCTCTAGAAGAAGATCCCCCGAAGACGAGATCATTTGAGAGGGGCTAAGGCCCAAACTGCAAAGATATATGCGGTGGTTATTTTCTCAGAAGAAAAAGATGGCATACCTATACTATTAAAGTATTTCGGGTCACTTACGACTCGCTGGAGAATTGATCCCCCCGGACCTTGTGCGACAAAAGCACCCGCAAGGTAGGACCCTCTGTGGGAGACTTCTTCTCCCGTTTGGGAGCCTCAGCTTCCGAATCCCCGAGCATAGTCCTTTTCCTCCTCCAGTCGTCTTCCTTCATGGAGTTGCTCGCTCCCTCGGTTAGAATGGGCAGCGTTGGGGGCCCGCGTCCGCCTGTATTATCCTCCCCAGTATCTTCCTTCAAGGGCTCCGGGCAAGGTGCGACCTGGAGCATATTTTCCAATACCGAATTATCCAAACCCTCAGGGAGGGGGGCCGAACACCGAATCAACTTCACCTTTGTTAGCCAGTCCTGGTCAAAAAGCAAACTCTCATAAATAACTTCGTAACAAATGAGAGATAGTATGTTCGGCCGGAAGATTCCTTACCTGTTCGGCGGCGCGGTTACTGCTCAGGCCCACGTCATCGGTGATTTCCGGACACTCTACCTGAGGTCCGAAGAATGACTTGTACATCTCCTCGTGCGTCAGGCCGAGGAAATTTTGAATGACACGCGGTCCCTCGGGATTGAACTCCCACAAGCGAAGGGGCCGGCGTTTGCAAGGCTGGACTTGATGAACCAGCATAACTTGTATTACCACAACCAAACTAAAATCTCCATTGAAGAGATCTCGAATGCGGCTTTGCAGTATAGGCACGTCCTTGGCTGGACCCCACCTCAGACCTCTGCTGATCCATGACATCAGTTGTGGTGGAGGGCCCAAGCGGAAAACAGGAGCGGACGCCCACTTGGCACTTCTAGGAGCCGTGATGTAGAAGCACTCCTGTTGCCACAATTCAGACACCTCTGGAATGGAACCTTTGGGCCATGGAGCTCCCGTCATCTTGCATATTGAGGCACCCCCACACACTGCATGTTGCCCCTCGATTATCTTCGGCTTTACTTCAAAGGTCTTGAGCCACATGCCAAAGTGAGGGGTAACCCGGAGGAAGGCCTCACACACGACAATAAATGTCGTGATATGAAGAAAGGAGTCCGGAGATAGTTCATGGAAATCTAGCCCATAATAAAACATCAAACCCTTGACGAAAGGATCCAAAGAAAGGCCTAGACCTCGGAGGAAGTGGGAGACGAACACGACGTTCTCGTTGGGTTCGGGGGAGGGGACGGCCTGCCCTCGGGCAGGCAGCCGATGCAAAACCTTGGCGGTCAGATATCTGGCCTCCCTCAACTTTCTGATGTCTTGTTCCGTGACGGAGGAAGGCACCCATCGGCCTTGAAGGCTAGATCCGGACATGATTGAAGGTTCGGAGCACCTGACCTGAACCTTGTGTGTTTGAGCTTGAGGTGGGGGAAGGATTCGATTGAGCACGGGAGGGAAAAAAGTAAAAGCCTTGTCCCTTTATAAAGAGGGTGAATATCAAGCGTCCTCTCCATGGCCGTTTGAACTTGCCTATAGTCTAGGAGTCCTAGAAGCGGTTGGGTTACCCACACCCGTATTGATGAGAATACCGGAATAAGGGGACACGATCTCTGCTTCGACAAGACATGCCAAGGAAACCGCCTCGCATGACATGCTGAGGTGGGATAATAAAACGATTCGAATAAAGACTTGGTCGTGGTGCATCACACTACGGAATACGTCAGCAGATTAGATTTGTGTAAATATTATTCTCTCTATGGCAATATGTGGAAACTTATTTTGCAGAGCCGGACACTATCTTTGTGTTCAAAATCTTCTATGAAGTACTTGGAGGAGGAACCCGCCTTGCAATGCCGAAGACAATCTGCGCGCCAGACTCGTCGTCATTGAAGCCTGGTTCAGGGGCTACTGAGGGAGTCCTGGATTAGGGGGTGTCCGGATGACCGGACTATACCTTCAGCCGGACTCCTGGACTATGAAGATACAAGATTGAAGACTTCGTCCCGTGTCCGGAAGGGACTTTCCTTGGCGTGGAAGGCAAGCTTGGCGATACAGATATGTAGATCTCCTACCATTGTAACCGACTTTATGTAAACCTAACCCTCTCCGGTGTCTATATAAACCGGAGGGTTTTAGTCCGTAGGACAACATACAAAACAACAATCATACCATAGGATAGCTTCTAGGGTTTATCCTCTCCGATCTCGTGGTAGATCTACTCTTGTACTACCCATATCATCAATATTAATCAAGCAGGACGTAGGGTTTTACCTCCATCAAGAGGGCCCGAACCTGGGTAAAACTTCGTGTCCCTTGCCTCCTGTTACCATCCGGCCTAGACGCACAGTTCGGGACCCCCTACCCGAGATCCGCCGGTTTTGACACCGACAGCGAGTGTGGGCGGTTGCGATTGGGCTCGACGGGCGCGTGCGGCTAGGGCCAGGGCGCATCGGCGAGCGGGGTTGGCTGCGGCTGCGGGCGCACCGTGCGCACCAGAACGAAGCTGAGGCACGATGAACGCTGGCGGTGCAAGGCGGGAGCAGCAGCAGGGATGAAGCAGCAACGGCGATGACGGGAGCGCCAAGGCAAGGCGCATGGCACGCAGGCCAGTAGCAGTGGAGCGATGTGGCCATGGCGAGCGCGCGGTGCGGGCAAGCAGTGGCAGCAGAAGAGAGCAGGGGTGGCGAGTTAAACGGGGCCGCGCGGGTGGGGCGCCGCGAGCGCGGATGCAGGACGCGCACGGGCGCGGGTCAGCGGCAGCGGGCGCGGTGAGCAGGGACAGGGGAGAGAGGAGGAGACGCGCAGGGCGTGCTCACGGGGGAGCGTAGGGATCGTGGCAGCGGTGCGCGAGGAGGGTGACGGGGACGACGGCGCCGAAGAGGGAGCAGGCCGGCGAGGGAGCGCGGGCTCCGAACGGCGGCGGCCAACGGCGACGGGCGAGGGGGCGGCCTCGATCCCCTTCCCCGA